>NW_028145649.1:1440000-1450000 GCF_977016875.1 Pavona decussata
ATTTCTTGATAGCCATTTCAGTTATATCATACATGAAGATCTATCTAACACTGCGCGGTCAGAGAAACAAAATAGAAGAACGTGATCGCCGAGGACATCGTAAAGGAAGAGCAATTCCGTCTCTAAACATAGCGCGATACAGGAAAACAGTATGCACTGCGGTGTGGGTTCAGGTCACATTACTGGCCTGTTATTTTCCATACGGCATAGCTGCCGGCGTAGGAAGTAGTATGGGCCATTCGCCATCAAATAATCTTGCTGCTAGACTTGCAATAACTCTAGTCTACTTAAACTCGTGTCTAAATCCGATTCTTTACTGCTGGAAGATCCGAGGGGTGAGAAAAGCCGCGAAGGACACGATCTTAAAAATTTGCCGCTTAAACTAGAAGCTACCGTAACGTTCTATGAAAATATACGTTCCAAAATACTCTTGAAACAAGGTTTCTCTTTCACCTTATAAGTTAAAACACTTGGACACGCTATCGGTATAAAATAATTTGCCACTGAAGGACAACGTTATGATATTGATTCAGTTATAGTTAGTCGAAAGACGCTAAGAAAAATGCATACCTAGATGTGTAACGTTAGAAGAAATTTAAAAAATAAAACATTTATTGCCTTTCGGCACGCTGCTAAATTTAAATCATAAACTGTTAGCTGTTTACGTGTCTCAGGGATCTTTGTGAGATCTTTTGGATCAATGTGTTTTGGCAGTCATGTTCCCTGAACTGGTTACAACGAGAAAGCCCCAAATTTGAATCAAATCTTATTCTCAAAACGTTTGCCGCTGTTTGACGATAAAAATTACGGGATTTTTTCAGTTTTGCACTCGTTTACAACTGAGAAAAACTTGGAAGGTTTTTGTGGAGTTATCAAGGCATAAAGGTGTTTTCTCAATCCCAAATAGACCATTTCTGTTATATTAAAATTCTAGCTTGGATACGAGGCTTAGGGGAATAAAACAACAGAATTTTCATTGAGGTTTAGAGATGAATACTTAATGTCTCTTGTTTTATTACCAAAGCCTCAGTAGCCAAGCTAGAATTTTAATATATCGGAAATGTTCTATTGAAATATAATGTTAATTTTATGGCATCCGAACATTTCGTAATTCTCTCTCGAAATACCTTGTTCAAATCCAATTATTTCAGGACGCTAGTTCTCTTGACGTCATCGCTTTAATTTCCACGCTACTGGGTTTGGTTTTTCAGCGCACCTCTAGATCCATGAGATACGAAACTTTTTATAGTATAAGGTGCGCTCAAGCACTTGAGATATGCAAACTTGTTAGGTCTAAAACCTTGCATGGATTTTGTAGCCTTGGCCTTAACAGAACGGGTATAAAAAATTATGCAGCTTGTTGCAGACAACGGAGTCAGGATTTCGAGAACCCAAGAAGATCGTCCCGGCCTCCTTCTTCCCACCATGAGAATTTTCTAATGGTGTCGTGACGCATTCGAAGGAACCGACAGGTGTTTATTTGATTTAAGAGCCGTTGTCAGTAACTTTCGAGAATCCGGCGACAGAAGCGAAAATTCGAATTTTTTTTTATTTGCCCCAAAAGACCCTTTTGGTGAACTATTTTCAAAAATAATATTCAAAAGTTCCAGCGAATTTTTTTTTCGGCAAAAATTAGGAAAGTTCGAAATCGGCCTCAACGTGCCCGATGGCCCGATTGAAATTATGCAAATTAGTACATTTTCAAAACTCTCGTTCAAGACAAGGCAACGTTTTCTCGAGTTGACACTTTCACAATCGTTTTTACATCCCTTTTGCTTGCTTCCAAACTATATTTTATCTCGACCTGAACATTCTTTCATTTGAAGTTGGCAACGTAAAGAATACAATGTTTGCTATTTCTTAGATAGAGTGATTTTAGCCATATTTCAGATGACCATATCATCGGGGGTATACGAATATACTGGTAATGAAATAACTTTTTTGAACGGGTAATTTTTCTTATTTATCATGTTCAAATATTTAGTTTGGCCCGTGAAAAGCAAGCGCGCTAGGTCGAGATGTGTGGAATGCACTTTGACACAATTCGCCATTTCAGCACTTCATGTTCCTCCTGTAACTTTGCACGTGTCAATACAGTTCACGGAAGCTTTTAGATAAAAGCCAAGGTGTCTGCTTTCATTTCATGCTTTAATACACGTAAATAACTAGCTTTAAACTTGAGAGCTCCCCATATTAGCATCAAGCCATCAAATAATTCGTTTCAGGTGAAATTTTCGAGTTTATATTGAGCCGTTCAAGTGAGATGAAAGAGCCGTTCCCAGGGAAACAACTTGAAATCAGTGAAATTAATACCCTGTCTCTCATATCATGCTACACTTCCAAACTACCGTTAGTTTTAAGCTAGAAAGTGTACATGCTCCCTTTTTACGTGACCTAAAACAGAATTTGCCTTAAATATTACGAATAAAGTCCACTGCAATAAAAAACTGAAAAAATCGCGCACCGACGTAAATGTAAACATCAGCCGTTTCTCAACTCGCCACATGGATGAAACGCGTCCGTTGTTTTACCTCTGTATACATTTATGACCAGAAAGTAGAAACAAAAATTCTTCTCTATGCCCATCTGTATAAAAACACTTGCCAACCAAGCTTTTGTTTTTCTGTGTGTTTGTCGAAACTACTGAAGAATAGTGCAACATTGTTGCTGACTACTTGACTCATTCAATTACAACCGGATAGCACGACTGAATACTAGATATAAAGAAATGCTCTTACTTCTCTGCAATCGTTACTCACATTATATACGGCGATGTCACATCCCCGAGGCAAGGCTGAAAGTTGTCTCAAATTCCGCATATTAGAAATTTAAAGTTTTGAACAACGCAGGAACGCGAATAACTTTCAGTGCGTGACAAGTGAAATGTGATACGCAAGCGCGCGAAAAGAACAGGAATAAGCTTTGTCAATATTTGCGCTTGTCAGTGATGACAGTGCGAAAATAATTTTAAATTACAAGATGAAATTGAGACAAGTCAAGGTTTGCAAGGTATATTTAATGGACTGAAACGATAATCATGTAGTTTTCCTCCTCCGAGATTCACTCTGTATTGTCTGTGTCGGATTCTCATCAATAACATTACAGGAAAAGTAAAACCGAAATTAATTTACAAATCAAGTTAAAAAATTAAGACCTTTTGAAACCTCAATGCGGTATATCAATACTATCCTCAAACAAAAAGCTAATACACTTAGGAGAGTGAAGTTTGTCTTTCGCCATGGATCAATGCTCAAAAGTTGTTGATCAAGTTCAAAAGGTGCGCAAGATTTGCGATGTGTTATACGGTTAATCAATGCAATAAGGACGTTTACCATGAATGGAACGAAAAAAAAAAAAGAATTCTTTTCACGTTAACTTGTTAAAATACAATAGGCCTTATCACGGTTTTCGACGCCATTTTGACGAGTAGGCAAACAGACTTGAAATAACAGTGTTTGTATGGAAATTCGATGTCAAATAATTTTCATAAAACATTGCTGCTGAAAAATTCATGAATTGGAAACTTTTAGCATTAGGAAAAGGATTTTAAGAAAAAAAATTGGAGGGATGTAACTGTGCCAGAAAGCGTCCAGTCGTGTTTTGAACTTTCCATACATTTGTCTGTAAAGCGAACCAGCCGTGAACTGTAGTACTATAAATAGTTCGCAGGAAAAAAAATACAGGAAAATGTATGAAAAGTTCAAAACACGACTGGACGCTTTCTGGCACAGTTACATCCCTCCGATTTTTTTTCTTAAAATCCTTTTCCTAATGCCAAAAGTTTCCAATTCATGAATTTTTCAGCAGCAATGTTTTATCATTTTATGAAAATTATTTGACATCGAATTTCCAGACAAACACTGTTAGTTCAAGCCTGTTTGCCTACTCTTCAAAATGGCGTCGAAAACCGTGATAAGGCCTATTGCAGTCAAATATTTAACGTAGCCTTAATGTCAGTTTGAAATGAGTCAATGATGGTGATAAAATGTTAACTGGAAATACCCAACATTATTCTGCATTATTGCTGACGGTAGAGCTGATCGAATTTCAAGATAAGAGTTTAACCTTAATTTATTTTCTAGCGCGCGCACTAGTGTCAAAGGACAAGGGGCACGACTGGTATTTCTCGGATGTTCGTGTTCGGTCTAAAAGACGGTGTTATCTCTTACGGGCCGTCACTGTTCAAGTCTGACGTTGTCTTTGTTAAATCCTCCTAGCGTGCTCCAGAGTATCCACCACACAAACAGCCTTTGAAAAGGCCAGTGAGAGTATCTTTTGAACCTGTGTACCAGAGTCTAGTGATAATTCAATTTATAGTGGTCTTTATATGGAATTGGTTGAAGATATAACTTATTACGAGTTCCATTTGGATTAGGTTAAGCCACAGTGCATACATTGATCATGATGAACAACGACTCTAAAAAATTAGGGGAAAATCAGAAAAGGAAATAAAATGTTCTTTCATGCTCTTAGTTTCACTCAAATGAAAACACGTTACCTCCCCTTTCTAGCAACAACACTATTTCGTCCTGAATTTCTTCATAGGCTGGATTTTTTGTGCCTGTATAGGTGCGAGCGAACGCCCTTTTTGTATTGATTAAGCGTAATACATTGCAAATATTGCGCATTTTTTGAGCTTGATCGATCCGCACGGAGAGGTTCCATGGCGAAAGAAAAACTTTACTCTCCTAAATGTATTAGCTTTTTGTTTGAGGATAGTATTGAAATAGCGCATCGAGACCTCGAAAGCTCTTGATTTGTTTACTTTTCATTTTAGTTAATTTCGGCTTTATTTTGAGGAAAATAAAGGTTGTTGTTGTTGATGATGAGAATTCGGTAAAATCCCCCCCGGGGGATACATGATTTTCGTTTCAATCCGGCAATCAAATATACCTTGCAGACCTTGACTTGTCTTAATTTCTTCTTGTAATTTCAAAAATTATTTTCGCACTGTCATCACAAGCGTAAATGTTGACATACTTATTCCTGTGCTTTTCGCGCGCTTGCGTATCACATTTCACTTGTCACGCAATGAAAGTAGTTCGCGTTGTTCAAACTTTAAATTTCTAATATGCGGAATTTAAGACAACTTTCAGCCTTGCCTCTAAGATGTGATATCGCTGGATATAATGTGAGTAATGATTGGAGAGAAGTAAGAGCATTTTTTTATATCTAGTATTCAGTCGTGTTATCCGGTTGTGATTGAATGAGTCAAGTAGTCAGCAACAATGTTGCACTATTCTTCAGTAGTTTCGACAAACACACAGAAAAACAAAAGCTTGGTTGGCAAGTGTTTTTATACAGATGGGCATAGAGAAGAATTTTTGTTTCTACTTTCTGGTCATAAATGTATACAGAGGTAAAACAACGGACGCGTTTCATCCATGTGGCGAGTTGAGAAACGGCTGATGTTTACATTTACGTCGGTGCGCGATTTTTTCAGTTTTTTATTGCAGTGGACTTTATTCGTAATATTTAAGGCAAATTCTGTTTTAGGTCACGCAAAAAGGGAGCATTTACACTTTCTAGCTTAAAAATAACGGTAGTTTGGAAGTGTAGCATGATATGAGAGACAGGGTATTAATTTCACTGATTTCAAGTTGTTTCCCTGGGAACGGCTCTTTCATCTCACTTGAACGGCTCAATATAAACTCGAAAATTTCACCTGAAACGAATTATTTGATGGCTTGATGCTAATATGGGGAGCTCTCAAGTTTAAAGCTAGTTATTTACGTGTATTAAAGCATGAAATGAAAGCAGACACCTTGGCTTTTATCTAAAAGCTTCCGTGAACTGTATTGACACGTGCAAAGTTACAGGAGGAACATGAAGTGCTGAAATGGCGAATTGTGTCAAAGTGCATTCCACACATCTCGACCTAGCGCGCTTGCTTTTCACGGGCCAAACTAAATATTTGAACATGATAAATAAGAAAAATTACCCGTTCAAAAAAGTTATTTCATTACCAGAATATTCGTATACCCCCGATGATATGGTCATCTGAAATATGGCTAAAATCACTCTATCTAAGAAATAGCAAACATTGTATTCTTTACGTTGCCAACTTCAAATGAAAGAATGTTCAGGTCGAGATAAAATATAGTTTGGAAGCAAGCAAAAGGGATGTATAAACGATTGTGAAAGTGTCAACTCGAGAAAACGTTGCCTTGTCTTGAACGAGAGTTTTGAAAATGTACTAATTTGCATAATTTCAATCGGGCCATCGGGCACGTTGAGGCCAATTTCGAACTTTCCTAATTTTTGCCGAAAAAAAAATTCGCTGGAACTTTTGAATATTATTTTTGAAAATAGTTCACCAAAAGGGTCTTTTGGGGCAAATAAAAAAAAATTCGAATTTTCGCTTCTGTCGCCGGATTCTCGAAAGTTACTGACAACGGCTCTTAATTATGTCAGTAAAGAGCAAAAGATTTCATATTTATGATTCTCGTGATATCAATTCAAATATACCGGGTAAGGTAAGTGAAAATTAGTGAATAGACCATTTCTGAGTTGCTGTGAACCTCACTATCAAAGCAAGGCTAAGTGCATAACCTTTCATGCGAAAATAAGTTTTGTTAGCATATGAATGAAAAGTAATTTCAGAACAAAAACTTTGCACCTAACCTCGCTCTTTATAACGAGATTCAAAGCAACTCGGAAATGGTCTATCTCTTATCACACATTGCAGCGATAATTTGGATAATCGGGTTTTGGACTGACGCACGTAATGGCTAGCTAAGCTTTTCTTTGAAAAACCTTTTGCAAAAATATTATTGGGATCAAAAGAACACGAGATAAGAGGGTGAATCCTCGTGCACAAATAACTTTTACAAGTCAGATTGTTTCCGTGACATTCATGTTAGCGTTCAGTGAAGCAGAAAACGGGAATGTAATTTTTCAATTCTGCGTCCTTAATATCAACTATGAACGCAAGATACTAATTAAATTCGAGGGGTGTAACTGAGCTGCAACGCGAAAATTGTGTTCAACTTGTCCATTTTAAAGTCGTTTTTCTATAAATTTATTTATGCAGAGTTGACAGGTTTTTACTCACTGGAAGTTCAGCCTGACGAAGGTACACTTTTCAAACTGATCATTCTGTAATAAAAAATATTTAACTGCATCGTCGGTTTACGATTAATGATTTGGTGTGCTCGGTAAATGTTCATTGAATTTGATGTCAACACAGCAACATTGATTTATCATGTTTTAGCTCATATTAGTGTCCCTTTATTGGTTTTGATTACTTTTTGTTTAATTTCGGCGTTTTGGGATATTCAAAAATCCAAGATGGCGGATCCAAGATGGCCAACGTTTGGCAACTGAATCATGACATAATTACAATGTCATATGACGTCATCATTTCCCGTTGCGTTAAAGGAAACATCTTTGAACATACTATCTATCTTTTAAGCCTCGTTATTATAGCTTTTATACTTAGAGAAGGGGGGGGGAGGCTTAGTATGCTACGGCCCAAGAAGACAAAAAAAAAACCGGTCTAGATATTGTTAATCAGTAGCAAATTCAATAATAGTAACAAAACAAATAACAACAACTGTAATTAGCAGATTAAGCACGCACTAGAAATCTAACTGACAATAAAGATTACAATTGCCCTCAAGAAGTTTTTAAACGGGGTAGAGAGGAAGTTCTATAAACTTAAAACACAATAATGGCACAAGTGGGTTCCTTTGGAGTAAGATCTTTGGTGTAACAGGTAAATCGTTAAAAGATTCTGTGGTGCCGCGTCAGTGGGGGATCGGAAACGAATATTTGGAGTTGATAAGGTAATGTCGCCACTGTCAAGAGATTAGAAAGCTATTATGGTCTACGAACTATAATGAACATGGGGAAAAGTACTGATTATGAATCAATTCTTAGGATGGCAGACATGAATACATTGGAACATAGACGCATAGAACAATCTTTGATGATATTTTTTAAATGTTTCAAGGAGAATGGTCCAGGCTATGTAGCCAATTTATTCAAATCCCGAGTTACACCATATAATCTTAGAAGCAATGGTCTAAATGTTGTACAAACTTCATACAATAGTAGATTCCTTCATGGCTCATATGCGTACATGATCTCACACATCTGGAACCAGTTGCCATCTGCTGTAAAAAACGCACCTAATGCATCATCCTTTCGGAGACTTTTAACTAAGTTAAATTTTAACGGCTGTCAATGCAGCAATTGCCCCTGACCCGATTTATTTTTATTTATTTATATTTAGATGTTACTTTTTAATTTAATTAGTAGTTATTATCTTTTTTTTATACTGTCAAACACTTATATCATGAGCCTGTGGCTCGGGGGACTGGGAGACCACCCCCTGTGTATTTGACACTAAATAAATTACTTACTTACTTACTTTACTCACCGGACGTTTCGAGTGTTAGCCCTTCGTCAGAGTGAAGAGCTTACGCTTGAAATGTTAGCACTGAAATCTTTTTACGGTGGCCGAAAATAACCTTATCAACTGTTAATCAAACCAAACATTTGTTAAACATGGTTGCATTATAATAATAACAACTTTTTTTAATATTCAGCATGAGTTTCAAGAAGATAATGCCAAAGAGGTTAATTTTCATTCAACGTTTCAATCTATTTATGTCAAGATATATTTGATGTGTGTAAATATGAGAAGAACGTAATTCGTTAAGAAGACATATCAGTATCAGTACTAACCCCAATATATAAAATAAAACAGGGATATTCTGAATTAATGCACAACATTTGCTGGTTTATTTAGTACTGCGTATACCTTAAAGCTACATGTTCATTGGTGTATTTATACGTTTTCATTGGTATACATTTTAATTTATATTACATTTTACATTTACATTTTCATTGGTATAGATACATTTTTCATTGGTTCATATGGGTATATCTATCCAACAATATTCCCGACTTGTCACGACCTCTAGAAACCAGCAATTGTATATGATTTCGGTGTCATATTGATATCATTCATAAAAGCGAAGCAAATCAAACAGGAATTAAAACTGCTCTTGTTAAAAGCTCCAATAAACCATGAAAAAGGTATCATGCACTGGTTTGTATATTTAATTGACACGTCGACTGCTGCTTTAATACAGTCATTCAATAATTCCTTCTTTATAAATACGACTATCTACTCGATTGCAATTAAATTGACTCAATCAGACAAAACAATTGTATTTGAATCACTGGGATCAGTAAAAACTAAAGGAAACTGTCAAAATCTACAATCGAACTGAATAAATTGTTTCCTTTTGGAAAAAAAAAAAAGATACAGAGAACTCCTTTTTCTTTAGAAACATTCACTTGAACTTTTAATATCACAAGAGACAGACTTTATCATCGAAGACGGAATTGTGAGTGATGCTGATCAAAAGTACAAGCGTAAAGTGAAAAGCTTGAACTTTAGCTAAGTTTAAATTTAAAACGAGAAAGTTCAATTCTGATTTTTAAACACGCAGTGGAGAAGGGAAACACCACTGGAAGGTGCTGTTTGATAGCCGCTTTCATTTACCGCGGATTTTCTACATAGTTTTAAGGACCAACAGTAAACGGCATAAGAGTTAGAGCCGCCTTTTATAGCAGAATAAACACTACCATTAATTTGTGCTAAACGGTAAGAATTGCTTGCATGGACTCGCAAAACTCACGTCGTAACGTTTTTTCACGTTGTAACGTTTTTTGTGTAGCAGACGAATTAGTATCCTTTTAGTTCTAATAATTCCTTTCTTTTCTCCTTTTTTGCACTTTTCAACGCAGATGTTATACCTCGCATATATTACAATATTATCCTAATTGATAGTAACTATTACAGCAGACAAGTAATCACAAGGGAATTTCTTCAAAATTGAAAAGGGCTCATTTCTTCTTGATGAAGATCCTATCTGGGATGGAAAGACCCCTTTGCTGCTTTCCTGTTCTCTACGATGTGCGAGGCGATACGATTGTAAAAGTGCAGTTTTCCTGAAAAACCAAGAAGCCTGCATGCTTCTCAAAA
>NW_028145649.1:1455000-1457500 GCF_977016875.1 Pavona decussata
TTATATATACAAGTGAAAATTAGTGAATTGCTTATCACACATTACAGCGATTATTTGGATAATCGGTTTTTGGACTGACGCACGGAATGACTACCTATAACCTTTTCTTTGAATAACCTTTTGCCATTATAGCAGAAGCATACTACTTTTATCAGTATCAAAAGAACACGAGGTAAGAGAGTGAATCCTCGTGCAGAAATAAACTTTTACAAGATAGTTTCCGTGTCATTCAGGTTAGCGTTCAATGAGGCAGAAAACGGGAATGTAATTTTTTAGTTGTGGGTTCTTAATATCGACTAACAACGCAAGATACTAATTAAACTCGAGGGGAGAAACTGATCTGCAAGGCGAAAATTGCGTTCAACTTGTTCATTTTGAAAACGTTTGTCTACAAATTTATTTATGCAGAGTTTGACAGGATTTTACTCACTGTAAGTTCAGCCTAACGAAGGTACACCTTTCAAACTGATCATTCTGTAATAAAAAATATTTAGCTGCATCGTCAGCTTACGATTTATGATTTGGCGTGCTCGGTAAGTGTTCATTGACTTTGATGTTACCACAACAACATTTATTTTTTTATGTATTTAGCTCATATTATTGTTTTTTTTTTATTGGTTTTTATTTCTTTTTGTTTAATTTCGGCGTTTTGGAATATTCAGAAATCCAAGATGGCGGATCCAAGATGGCCACCGTTTGGCAACTGAATCATGACATAATTACAACGTAATATGACGTCATCATTTCCCGTTGCGTCAAAGGAAACATCTTTGAACATACTATCTATCTTCCAAGCCTTGTTATTATAGCTTTTATACTTAGAGAGGGGGGGGGGGGCTTAGTCTGCTACCCCCACCCCCCACCCTCTCCCCACCCCGGGCCCAAGAAGACAAAAAAAAAAAACGGTCTAGATTTTGTTTATTAGTAGCAAATTCAATAATAGTAACAAAACAAATAAACAGCAACTGTAATTAGCAGATTAAGCACGCAATAGAAAACTAACTGACAATAAAGATTACAATTGCCCTCAAGAAGTTTTCAACGGGGTAGAGAGGAAGTTCTATAAACTTAAAAGCACAATAATGGTACAAGTGGGTTCCTTTGGAGTAAGATCTTTGGTGTAACAGGTAAATCGTTAAAAAGATTCTGTGTTGCCGCGTCAGTGGGGGATCGGAAACGAATATTTGGAGTTGATAAGGTAATGTCGCCACTGTCAAGAGATTAGAAAGCTCACGTGACGTTTCGAGTGTTAGCCCTTCGTCAGAGTGAAGAGCTTACGCTAGAAATGTTAGCACTGAAATCTTTTTATAGTAGCCAAATTACCTTGTCAACTCTGTTGATCAAACTAAACCTTTGTTAAACATGGTTGCATTAAGTGCATCAAGTTTTTTAATATTCAGCTTGATTTTCAAGAAAATAACACCAAAGATATTAATTTTCCTTTAACTTTTCAACCTTGTCATGTCCAAATACATTTGACGTGTGCAATATGAGAAGAACGCAATACCGGTTAAGAAGACATATCAGTATTAATCCCAATGAATAATAAAAAAAGGGATATTTTAGTGATGCACAAAATTTGTCGGTTTAATTGGTACTGTGTATACCTTAAAGCTACATTTTCATTGGTGTATATACGTTTTCATTGGTATACATTTTAATTTACATTACATTTTACATTTACATTTTCATTGGTATATATACATTTTTCATTAATTCATATAGGTATATCTATCCAACAATATTCCCCACTTTACACGACCTCTAGAAACCAGCAATTGTATATGATTTCGGTGTCATATTGATATCATTCATAAAAGCGAAGCAAATCAAACAGGAATTAAAACTGCTCTTGTTAAAAGCTCCAATAAACCATGAAAAAGGTATAGTTCAATTAGAAACATGATCATGCACTGGTTTGTATATTTAATTGACACGTCGACTGCTGCTTTAATACAGTCATTCAATAATTCCTTCTTTAGAAATACGACTATCTATTCGATTGCAATTAAATTGACTCAATCAGACAAAACAATTGTATTTGAATCACTGGGATCAGTAAAAACTGAAGGAAACTGTCAAAATCTACAATCGAACTGAATAAATTGTTTCCTTTTGGGAAAAAAAAGTTACAGAGAACTCCTTTTTCTTTAGAAATATTTACTTGAACTTTTAATATCACAAGAGACAGACTTTATCATCGAAGACGGAATTGTGAGTGATGCTGATCAAAAGTACAAGTGTAAAGTGAAAAGCTTGAACTTTAGCTAAGTTAAAATTTAAAACGAGAAAGTTCTGATTTTTAAACATGCAGTGGAGAAGAGAAACACCACTGGGAGGCGGTGCTGTTTGATAGCCGCTTTCATTTACCGCGGATTTTCTATATAGTTTTAAGGACCAACGGTACACGGCATAAGAGTTAGAACCGCCTTTTATAGCACAATAAACGTTACCAATAATTTGTGCTAAACGGTAAGAATTGCTTGCATGGACTCGCAAA
>NW_028145649.1:1460000-1472500 GCF_977016875.1 Pavona decussata
AACAGCAAACTTGGTTGTCTTCTTTGTCTTCAGCATAAAACAGTGTTATTAATAGATTAGTGTTCTTGCGAGGTCGTTACTTTTTGTAAGCGCTCTCCCATTTTTCTCCCTGACGCACGACAACTAAGTATATCGCAGGATATCCGTTATGAGTGGGCGACGTATATTGAGTTCACCATGACCATATTTAGGCAGTGTCACAATGTGTTGAATAACAATACGGTATAATATCACAAACAATATCTGTAATACTGATTACCGACGTGTACAACCTTGAATAAGCTATATTTTAATGCGCAGTATTTTGCCTTCTTTAAAATGTTTACTCAGTGGTGAAGACCACAAATTAAAGTTACAGAAGCAAAATTTAAGTATTTCTTTATTTCAAATAATTTCAAATTAACTTGACATCAAATAAACGAAAGCGAGAAAGCACTTCGGAAAAATGCAAATTACACTGATTCAAATAAGACAAGAAATGTTAATCTCATGTAATCTGTTCATTAAATTTCTCGTAAAAATAATATTAGCATTAGCTAATTGAAAGCCTTGAAAGATGACGCCTTAAATTTATTCAAAACACGTTTTAAGTCCTTCAGCTGCAGAATAATTATTAAAAGCTGACAATTGAAGAAGAAACTAAACACTTCTTTTTACGTTGATCAAAGTTGAGATATCTTCGACAAATAATGGCGAACTTCACTAAAGTTGAAAGCTACGAACAAATTCAAGCTGTGGCTTGTACGAGTTCGTTTCACGGAGAGCATTTTCTTTTTCTTCTAGCAGCTATGAATATACTTCTGTCCGTCAGCGCATTGGGAGGAAATATTCTTATCTTTGTTGCTCTTCAAAGGGAAACATCCATCCACCCGCCATCAAAACTCCTGTTTCAATGTCTTACTGCTACGGATCTCTCTGTTGGTGTTTTTTCGCAACCCATGTTTGCCGTTCAGTTAATTTCCATCGCACATCAGCGACTAAGCCTTTGTTACACCGTTGTAGGCTTGAATGAAATCGTTGGTACAAGTTTAAGTGGAGTGTCTTTGTTCACGTTGACAGCAATCACCATAGACAGACTCCTAGCTCTGTTACTGGGATTAAGATACAGACAAACAGTAACTTTAAGGAGAATGCGTGCAGTTGTAATTTCCCTTTGGATTTTAAACATTTCCTTTGGCTGCTTGCGTCGTTTTTGGGAACATGCCATTATGTCAAAAATGATTTCTGCGATCATTTATTTTTTGATAGCCATTTCAGTTATATCATACATGAAGATCTTTCTAACACTACACGGTCAGAGAAACAAAATAGGAGAGCGTGATCGCCGAGGACATCGGAAAGGAAGTGCAATTCCGTCTCTGAACATAGCGCGATACAGGAAAACAGTATGCACTGCGGTGTGGGTTCAGGTCACATTACTGGCCTGTTATCTTCCATATGGCATAGCTGCTGGCGTAGGGAGTAGTATGGGCCATTCGCCATCAAATAATCTTGCTGCTAGACTTGCAATAACTCTAGTCTACTTAAACTCGTGTCTAAATCCGATTCTTTACTGCTGGAAGATCCGAGGGGTGAGAAAAGCCGCGAAGGACACGATCTTAAAAATTTGCCGCTTAAACTAGAAGCTACCGTAACGTTCTGTTAAAATATACGTTCCAAAATACTCTTGAAACAAGGTTTCTCTTTCAGCCTATAAGTTAAAACACTTGGACACGCTATCGGTATAAAATAATTTGCCACTGAAGGACAACGTTATGATATTGATTCAGTTATAGTTAGTCGAAAGACGCTAAGAAAAATGCATAGCTAGATGTGTAACGTTAGAAGAAATTAAAAAAATAAAACATTTATTGCCTTTCGGCACGCTGCTAAATAAAATCATAAACTTTTAGCTGTTTACGTGTCTCAGGGATCTTTGTGAGATCTTTTGGATCAATGTGTTTTGGCAGTCTCGTTCCCTGCACTGGTTACAACGAGAAAGCCCCAAATTTGAATCAAATCTTATTCTCAAAACCTTTGCCGCTGTTTGACGATAAAAATTACGGGATTTTTTCAGTTTTACACTCGTTTACAACTGAGAAAAACTTCGAAGGTTGTGGAGTTATTAAGGCATAAAGGTATTTTCTCAATCCTAAATAGACCATTTCTGTTATTTTAAAATTCTAGCTTGGATACGAGGCTTAGGGGAATAAAACAGCAGAATTTTCATTGAGGTTTAGAGATGAATACTTAATGTCTCTTGTTTTATTACCAAAGCCTCAGTAGCCAAGCTAGAATTTTAATATATCGGAAATGTTCTATTGAAATATAATGTTAATTTTATGGCTTCCGAGCATTTCATAATTCTCTTTCGAAATACCTTGTTCAAATCCCATTATTTCAGGACGCTAGTTCTCTTGACGTCATCGCTTTAATTTCCACGCTACTGGGTTTGGTTTTTCAGCGCACCTCTAGATCCATGAGAAACTTTTTATAGTATAAGGTGCGCTCAAGCACTTGAGATATGCAAACTTGTTAGGTCTAAAACCTTGCATGGATTTTGTAGCCTTGGCCTTAACAGAACGGGTGTAAAAAATAATGCGGCTTGTTGCAGACAACGGAGTCAGGATTTCGAGAACCCAAGAAGATCGTCCCGGCCTCCTTCTTCCCTCAAGACAATTCTTCTAATGATGTCGTGACGCATTCGAGAGAACCGACAGGTGTTTATTTGATTTAATTATGTTAGTAAAGAGCAATAGATTTCATATTTATGATTCTCGCGATTTCAATTCAAATATACCGGGTACGATAAGTGAAAATTAGTGAATAGGCCATTTCCGAGTTGCTGTGAACGTCACTATCAAAGCGAGGCTAAGTGCAAAACGTTTCATATGAAATTAAGTTTTGTTAGCATATGAATGAAAAGTAATTTTCATAACAAAAACTTTGCACTTAGCCTCGCTTTCATAATGAGATTCAAAGCAACTCGGAAATGTTCTATCGCTTATCTCATATTGCAGCGATAATTTGTATAATCGGTTTTTGGACTGACACACGTAATGGCTAGCTATGCTTTTCTTTGAAAAACCTTTTTCCATTATAGCAGAGGCAAAACTATTATCAGTAACAAAAGAACACGTGGAAAGAGAGTGAATCCTCGTGCACAAATAAACTTTTTTAAGTCAGATTCTTTTCGTGACATTCATGTTAGCTTTCAATGTGGCAGGAAACGGGAATGCAATTTTTCAATTCTGCGTCCTAAATATCATATATGAAAGCAAGATACTAATTGAGTTCGAGGGGTGTAACGTGTAACTGAGCTGCAAGGCGAAAATTGTGTTCAACTTGTTCATTTTTAAAACGTTTGTCTATAAATTTATTTTTTCCGAGTTTGACAGGTTTTTACTCACTGGAAGTTCAGCCTAACGAAGGTACACCTTTCAAACTGATCATTCTGTAATAAAAAATATCTAGCTGCATCGTCGGTTAACGATTTATGATTTGGTGTGCTCGGTAAGTGTTCATTGACTTTGATGTTACCACCGCAACATTTATTTTTCATGCTTTTAGCTCATATTAGCGTTTCTTTATTGGTTTTTGTTTCTTTTTGTTTAATTTCGGCGTTTTGGAATATTCAAAAATCCAAGATGGCGGATCCAAGATGGCCATCGTTTGACAATCATGACATAATTACAACGTAATGTGATGTCATCATTTCCCAAAAGACATCTTTGGACATACTATCTATCCTCCAAGCCTCGTTATCATAGCTTTTATACTTCGAAGTTATAGAGGGGGGCTTAGTCAGATTCAACAGGCATCTCGATCATATTCAAGGTCATACATCACATTAAACAGGAACATTCCAGACATTCACGTTCAACACATCGAAAATTAATCAAGTTCAACGAGCATCTCGATGACATTCAAAGTCACGCATCACATTCAACGAACTATGGAAGTCCAAATGCTGCATAATTTAAGAATTTAAATTTGATCACATGCAAGGATTATCGATCACATTCAACAATAACCTTGTCAGTTTTAGCTGTACTGTGCATGTGGGCCCCAAAATTATGTCACGCACAAAATATGTCACACCTTGCGCGCCTTTCCGCCTGTTTCCTACATGTAAATCCGCTAGCGTAGGTGTGGTCTTTCGTAATGTAAAATTTATTTTAGTCTTCTATGGAGGTATATATACAGGCCCCTAATGTTGTATTGTAAAACTCCCTGACGAAGTGTGCGTTAGTCACACAAAACGCGTAGGAGAAAATAAATCGTTTTACAACTGTAACAGTTCGCAGACGTGCTGCTCACTAGTTTTATCTTAAAAATTAATTAGCGCAAAGCATATTGGGATTTGTTGACAAGGTGATTGTTGAATGTGATTTGGATTTCCATAGTTTGTTGAATGTGATTCAAGACTTTGAATGTGATCGAGATGCTCGTTGAACTTGATTAATTTTCTATGTTTTGAATGTGAATGTATGGAATGTTCTTGTTGAATGTGATATGATCGAGATGCCTGTTGAATCTGATTAATTTTCATGTCTTGAATGCAAGTGTGGTCGTTGAATGTGATCCGCTTTTCCTTGAATGTGATTTGCACAATTTGGCCTTCCACATTTTAATTAGTACTGTGTATACCTTAAAGCTACGTTTTTATTGGTATAAAATTATACGTTTTCATTGGTATACATTTTAATTTACATTACATTACATTTTACATATACATTTTTATTGGTATATATACATTTTTCATTGGTTCATATAGGTATATCAATCCAACAATATTCCCCATTTTTATACGACCTATAGAAAATAGCAATTTTATATGATTTAGGTGTCGTGATAGCAATCATAAAAACGACGCAAATCAAACAGGAATTAAAACTGCTCTTGTCGAAAGTTCTAATACACCATGAAAAAGGTATAGTTCCATTAGCAACATAACATTGCACTAGTTTGTAATTTTAATTACAAAAAAAACCCTTTGACACGTCAACTGCTGTTTTAATACAGTCATTCAACAATTACTTCTTTAGAAATACGACTATATACTCGATTGCAATTAAATTTATTGAATCAGACAACAATTGTATTTGAATCACTAGGATGTAAAACGTTTTAATAATGAGGAAAGTGAAGGAAACTGTCAAAATCTATGATCGATCTAAATAAATTGTTTCCTTTGGGGGAAAAAAGATACAGAGAACTGTTTTATTTTCCTCAGAAACATTCAGTTGAACTTTTTATATCACAAGAGAAAGACTTTATCATCGATAACGGAATGGTGAGTGATGCTGATCAAAAGTACAAGTGTAAAGTGAAAAGCTTGACCTTTAGCTAAGATAAACTGATTTAAAACGAGAAAGTTCTGATTTTTAAACACGCAGTGGAAAAGAGAAACACCACAGGGAAGTGCTGTTTGATAGCCGCTTTCGTTTCCCCCGGATTTTTGATATGAGTTTCACGGAACAAAAGATACACGGCATAAGAGTTAGAACCGCCTTTTATAGCAGAATAAACGCTACCTTAGAAATTAAATGCTAGACACCATTAACTTGTATTGCTGGACAGTAAGAATTGCTTGCATGGACTCGCTGAAATTCTAGATGATTGTATTTTTGCTTCGAGTGTGATTTCAAAGTAAGGACGCAAAACTCACGTCGTAACGTTTTTTTGTGTACATGTAGCAGACGAATTAGTATCCTTTTAGTTCTGAATAATTCCTTTCTTTTCTCCTTTCTGCAATTTTCACAGATGTTATACCTCGCAGATATTACAATATTATCCTTATTGATAGTAACTATTACAGCAGACAAGAAAGGAAATTTCCTCAAAATTCATTGCTCATTTCTTCTTGATGAAGATCCTATCTGGGATTGAAAGACCCCCCCTCGCTGTTTTCCTATTCTCTACGATGTGCGAGGCGAGACGATTGTAAAAGTGCAAATGTCGTGGAAAACCAAAAAGGGTTCATGCTTCTCAAAACATAAGCAGTAAACCCAGAGAAGCTTTTAAAACAAGAAGATTCGTTTTATTTAGAAAAGGTAAGTTATTTGTAGTCGTTCAAAAAACAGCGAGCGAACACGTAGTAGTCAACTATGGAATGAACGAGACGCTTTTACTTGTTTTGGTGAATTGAGCCTAGTTATATCGCATCGAGGGATACCCATAACAAAAGCGTTGAAGAAAAGTTGAAAAAACAAATGAGTCTGTGGGACAAAATGCGATCGAAGCGTGATTTCTGGAGTGATAACGATCAAGACACTGTTTATTTACCTTGCGATTTGAAGTGGCATTTCATTGGTGACTAAATGACGGTTTTTGAAAATCAAGCAAGTCGATATTGCGTTGCTGTTTTGCTTAAAACGCGTGACTGAGTTACAAGACAAGAAATGGCGTCTAGTCACGATCATTCCACATACAAATACACATGTTGTTTGCGGTAGACCCAGACTAAAAAGATGTCGAGCGCTTTCGGAACGGGTCGGTGCGCGAACTCAAAGAAAAAGCAAGAGATATTCAATGATACCAAATGGACGAATGGACAGATTGTCAACAAAGCAAAATGGAAAGCAGTGCTCCACCTCTCGTGGTAAATGCAGTGATTTTTCTGATTGTTGTATTAATTTATACTCCTTTTTTGAACGTAGTCGTGTAGTTTGGCAAGTTCCACAAGTGCAATGTTCGCGATTGTGCATCATCAGCAAAATATTTTGTAATTGTGTTTGATAACTATGAAGGTTACTGTACCTAGTCCGCCAAAGGAAAATGGTGTTCCAGTGAAAAATAAACGTAGTTTTATTGAGATTTCCTCAAGCAAATTTACTTTAAGCAAAAATAATCGTGTTGGATTTCACAGGTGTGTGTTTCGACGCGATCGTGCGCCCAGATCGTGTTACCAGTGAAAAAGCTGAAACGTCTGTCACAGAAAGCCCAGAAATTAAGGGTATTACTGTGGAAAGGTATTCACATAAAATACTCCTCTGTCGCCAAAATTCATCATTACCACTGGAACCACAAATACTCATTTGTCGCCAAAATACATCAATGTCTTAGATGCACTTCATGGTTACAAAATGTGACATCAGTTTAGTAAAGGAGTAATGTTTTATATTGTTTATCCAGGTTGAACTACACTTTTATTGCAAATACAAAGTGATGTCTTACCCTGTCATCAAAAACTTAACTAACGTGCATGCTCAGATATTCCTAATACAACGACGCTCATGTTTACCCTCCCACAGCGTCTTGTTTCAAATAATTTCAAATTAACTTGACATCAAATAAACTAAACCGCGACAGCAGTTAGAAAAAATCCAAATTACACTGATTTAAATAAGACAAGAAATGTTAATCTCATGTAATCTGTTCATCAAATTTGTCGTAAAAATAATATTAGCTTTAGCTAATTGAAAGCCTTAAAAGATAACGCCTTAAATTTATTCAAAACACGTTTAATGTCCTTCAGCTGCAGAATAATTATTAAAAGCTGGCAATTGAAGAAGAAAGTTAGAACCCCTTTTTACATTGAACAAAGTGGAGATATCTTGGAAAAATAATGGCAAACTTCACTAAACTTAGAGGCTACGAACAAATTCAAGCTGTGGCTTGTACGATGTCGTTACACGGAGAGCATTTTCTTTTCGTTCTAGCAGCTATGAATATACTTCTGTCCGTCAGCGCATTGGGAGGAAATATTCTTATCTTTGTTGCTCTCCGCAGGGAAACATCGCTCCACCCGCCATCAAAACTCCTGTTTCAAGGTCTTACTGCTACGGACCTTTCTGTTGGTGTTTTCTCGCAACCCATGTTTGCCGTTCAGTTAATTTCTATCGCACATCAGCAACTACGCCTTTGTTACACCGTTGTAAGTTTGGGTGAAATCGCTAGTAATAGTTTAAGCGGAGTGTCTTTGTTCATGTTGACAGCAGTCAGCGTAGACAGACTCCTAGTTCTGCTACTGGGATTAAGATACAGACAAATAGTAACTTTAAGGAGAATGCGTGTAGTTGTAATTTGCTTCTGGATTTTTAACATTTCATTTGGCTGCTTGCGTCGTTTTTGGGAACATGCCATTATATCAAAAGTGATTTCTACGATCATTTATTTCTTGGTAGCCATTTCAGTTATATCATACTTGAAGATCTATCTAACACTACGCGGTCAGAGAAACAAAATAGAAGAACGTGATCGCCGAGGCCATCGGAAAGGAAGAGCAATTCCGTCTCTAAACATAGCGCGATACAGGAAAACAGTATACACTGCGGTGTGGATTCAGGTCACATTACTGGCCTGTTATCTTCCATATGGCATAGCTGCCGGGGTAGCAAGTAGTATGGGCTATTCTCCATCACATAATCTTGCTGTCAGACTTGCAATAACGCTAGTCTACTTAAACTCGTGTCTAAACCCGATTCTTTTCTGCTGGAAGATCCGAGGGGTGAGAAAGGCCGCGAAGGACACGATCTTAAAATTTTGGTGCTTGAACTAGAAGCTACAATCTGTTAAAATATAAGTTCCAAAATACTTTTGAAACAAGGCTTCTCTTTCAGCCTGTGACTTAAATACCTCGACATACTGTCAGTATAAAATAATTTGCCCTTGAAGGATAACGTTGTGTTTAAGAATTGGTTCATGCTTAGCGTACGTATATCGAGTTATGGATGCACGCGGGAAGTTTGGAGAGCACTGGAGAAGCGTAAGAGTTGCTTGAGGCGTAGCCGAGAGCAAGTCTACCTTTTTGAGTTCTCTCCAAACTTCTCAAGCTACTCCTTACCACTACTTACTCAAGTAGTTAGAGTTGCTCTCGGCTACGCCTTGAGCAACTCTTACGCTTCTCCCGTGCTCTCCAAACTTCCCGCGTGCATCCATAACTCGATATACGCACAGCTAAAAGCATGAACCAATTCCTTTATAACATAGCGAAAATAAAGTAAATATTTCCTGGAAAGCAGGTTTGTTTTGTTCCTGATTAATTACAAAATTCTCTGTACATATAAAAAGGTGAAAGTGGTTTCTCATATCTGTTTAATCTTAACGTTTCATTAAACTTCGACAAGATCTTATAAATAGACATTTTTATGGTGCAGTCTCTCTGTAAAAAGCTTTTTATAACATAGCACGCGCATGCTTCCCCCACCTGACTTGCACACGTCATCGGATGGACCCACGGCCGTGCGTGTGTTGAGAAATGTACCATGATGACGCCAACAGGAATTAGATTAGGATGCACGCACGCTATGTTATAATATTGATTCAGTTATAGTTAGCCAAAATACGCTAAGAAAAATGCATAGAACTGAGAGTAATAGCTAGATCTGTAACGTTTGTAACGTAATTTAAAAAATAAAACATTTATTGCCTTTCGTCACGCTGCTAAATTAATAAAATCATAAGCTTTAATTTTCTCGAGGACGTAAGTTTGGATATCTATATATTTTTCCCCAAATGGTATGGTCTTTGAGCTGTTTTACGTATCTCAGGGATCTTTGTGGTCGCTTGGATCGATGTGATTGTCTTGGCAGTCATGTGCTCTGACTGGGTTACAACGAAAAAGAGACAAATTTGGTTCAAGTCTTATTCTCGAAACCTTTGCCGCCGTTTGACGATGATAATAATAATAGGATTTTTTCAGTTTTACACTTCTATCGTTTAATTAGAACTGAGAAAAAATTCGAAGGATCTTTGTGGAGTTATCAAAGCATAAAGTTGTTGTCTCATTCCCAAATAGACCATTTCCGATATATTAAAATTCCAGCTGGGCTACGAGGCTTGGGGGAATAAAACAACAGCTATTTCATTGACGTCGGCAGAGATGAACAATTAATTTCTTTTGTTTTATTCCTTAAGCCTCGTAGCCAAGCCAGAATTTTAATATATCGGAAATGAGCCATTGAAGTATAATGTTAATTTTGTGGCATCCAAACATTTTCATCATGCTCTTTCGAAATACCTCGTCAAATCCCATCATTTCACAACGTTAGTTCTCTTGACGTTATAACTTAAGTTTGGACGCTACTGGGTTTGGCTTTTCAGCGCACCTCTAGGACATATGACTCCTTTTTTTATATATTATAAGGTGCACTTAACGACAGTGCATACTTTTGTTACTTCGCATACGTTCTGCGCATTTCGAGATACTCTGGTTTCCTATTGGTGGTGCCTACTAATATGGGGATAGTTTGGCACATTTTAAAACTATGCGGAGAAAGCAGAACTTAGCAAGTTCTCAAGGTATCCAGAAAGAAAGCTGGGGGTAACCATGCATTTTTCAGAGATAATAAAAGCTTCAGTTTCGAAAACAACGCCATACATTGCTTTGTATTTTACTGTTTTTTTAGAATAATTGCTGCTTAATTATCTCTAAAAAATGCACGGTTGCAAAATATACCCCCAATTTTGTTATGGATTTTAATAGCCCTAGCTAAGATCTGCTTTCCCCGCATACTCATAAACCACACAAAAATACTTCGGTATTAGTAGACACCATTCTTAAGAACTTTAGATGCAAACTAGTTAGGTCTAAATCCTAGCATATGTATGGATTTTGTAGCAGTGGTCTTATATATCGGGTGGGAAAAATGATGTGTCTTGTTGGACATCGGAGTCAGGATTTCGAGAATCCGGAGGCTCCGGACTCGATCCTTCTTCCCTCTAAGACATATTTTAATGGATGCTAGGACGCATGCGAAGGAAACGAGCAGGTGTTTATTTGATTTAATTATGCGAGTAAAGCGCAAAGGATTTCATATTCATGATTCTCATAAATTTGATGGTAAGTGAAAATTAATGAATTGCTTACCTCATATTGTAGCGATAATTTGGATAATCGGTTTTTGGACTGACGCACAGAAAGGCTACCTAAGCTTTTTTTTTAATAACCTTTTGCCATTATGGTAATGGTAATGCATTTATGTACCGCATTTTATATTCATATATGTATTCAAATGCGTTTACATCAGCATATGTCCATTAGCGACCTCATCCTACCCACCCAACCCATGAAATCATGAAACAGCACAAAGACCAGACCAGCACACCGGAAACTCCATGCCCTACTCTTTGCGATTAGTGTCTGGGTTCTTTAACGTCCCACAGGGTTATGAACATTGAAGTGTTGTGAGACGGGGCCTACGGCCTACGAGAATCCGTACGCTCCAGCCTCGATCCTTCTTCCCTCTAATACATATTTTAATGGATGCTGCGACGCATGCGAGAGAAATGAGCAGGTGTTTACTTGATTTATTTATGCGAGTAAAGCACAAAGGATTTCATATTCATGATTCTCGTAAATTCACTTCAAATATACCGGGTATGGTAAGTGAAAAAAAATGAATTGCTTATCTCATATTGCAGCGATAATTTGGATAACCGGTTTTTAGACTGACGCACGGAATGGCTAGCTAAGCTTTTCTTTGAAAAACCTTTTGCCATTACAGCAGAAGCAAAACTATTATCAGTATCAAAAGAACATGAGTTAAGAGAGTGAATCCTCGAGCAGAAATAAACTTTTTAAAGTCAGATTCTTTCCGAGAGACTCATGTTAGCGCTCAATGTAGCAGGAAACGGGAATGCATTTTTCAATTCTGCGTCCTCAATATAAAATATGAACGCAAGATACTAATTAAATTCGAGGGGTGTAACTGAGCTGCAAGGCGAAAATTGTGTTCAACTTGTTCATTTTGAAAACGTTTGTCTATAGATTTTTTTACAATAACTGTCCAAATTCCCGCGCGCTGATTGGCTCGTAGCTATTGTCTATAAGAGTACAGACAATAAAAATGACGTCAGATGTAACGCGCGCGCTTTCTCAACGAAAAAAAAAGCCAATTCCGCTCGCACTTTTTCCATGTTATTGTAAAAAACAAATCGACGGCAGGTTTCTATGGTCTATACTCTTATAGACCATAAAATGACGCCATAAAATGTCCAAAACTTGGCAGTGAAACCACTCGCCTGCGGATCGTGGTTCCACTTGAGTTTTGAACATTTTTTGACGTCATTTTATGGTCTATAAGAGTATAGACCACAGAAAACTGCCGTCGATTTGTTAAATTTATGCTGAGTTTGACAGGTTTTTACTCACTGAAAGTTCAGCTTAACGAAGGTACACCTTTCAAACTGATCATTCTGTAATAAAAAATATCTAGCTGCATCGTCGGTTAACGATTCATGATTTGGTGTGCTTGGTAAGTATATATTGACTTTGATGTTACCACAGCAACATTTAATTTTCATGTTTTTAGCTCATATTAGTGTCTTTTTATTGTTTTTTAATTTCTTTTTGTTTAATTTCGGCGTTTTGGAATATTCAGAAATCCAAGATGGCGGATCCAAGATGGCCATCGCTTGACAATCATGACATAATTACAACGTCATATGACGTCATCATTTCCCGTTGCGTCAAAGGACATCTTTGGACATACTATCTATCCTCCAAGCCTCGTTATCATAGCTTTTATACTTGAGAAGTTATAGAGGGGGGCTAAGTCTGCTCCCCACCCCCACCC
>NW_028145649.1:1477500-1662500 GCF_977016875.1 Pavona decussata
TTAAGTTTTTTTTGGTGAAAAATTCGCCCGATAAGCCTCAGTTATGTATCCGAAGCATGGCAGAGTAGTCTCCATCGAGGCTATTTGTATTTAAACACTGAGTTCTGGTACCGATTTATCTCTGGCATCAGCAATTAGCAATGTTTAAAACACGAGCAGCAGTATTTTATCGGGATTTAAAACTGCGAGGCGCAGCCGGGTGGTTTTAGACCCGATAAAGCATGTGCTGCGAGTTTTTTTGAATGGCTTCAATAACATTTCTGGAAAATCGTGTGTCAAGAGAGTTCGTAACAATGATGCTTTTGAGAACGTTGGAAATTAGCATACGAGAAAAAAATTAAACACCCCATACTAATAAAGAGGAGGTTTTATCGGGTTTTAAAACCACTGCACGTGATGTTTTATCGACCATTTGATAGGTCAATGGGTTTATGAATTATTAATGTATTTATGAAAAACCAGTAAATATTTCAGCTTCAACGTAACTGGTGACTCGAACTGTACCGGTGCTACCAGTAAACTGATTTGTGATTACTTGTCTCCATGTAGGCGTCACTCAGTTGTCCACAGCTCCTTCGTCGATCCAGACCCTCGCCAGCCAGTCCTCTTCTCCTGCCTTGAGTGTTTATTGCATTGAACGTGTTGGTAGAGCCCAAGACGACAAGGCTAAATGTGACATGTACACTGGTGATGATTGAGTTGTCAACCCGGAAGTGGATGTTTATTTGACTGGCAGATAGGAAACGTAAATTGCCGAATAGTTAATCACGTGATGAATACGTGTTACGATGTACCATTGCCTTCCATGCTTGTTCCCAATTTTGGACTTTGGACCTTTGATTTACACGAGTCATGATCAGAATATCACTGGCTACTACTTCACAAATCGACGGCTTTTTTCTATGGTCTATACTCTTATAGACCATAAAATAACGTCATAAAATGTTCAAAACTCAAGATGAAGTGGAACCACGAGCCGCAGGCGAGTGGCTTTTCGGCCAAGTTTTTAACATTTTATAAAGTCAATTTATGGTCTAGTAGACCATAGAAAAATCGCCGTCGATTTGGTTTTGAAAATAACATGGAAAAAATTCGAGCGGAATTGGCTTTATTTTTCGTTGAGAAAGCGTGCGTTATATCTGATGTCATTTTCATTGTCTGTATACTCTTATAGACAGTAGCTACGAGCGAATAAGCGCGTGAGAATTTCCACAGTTATTGTAAAATATAGTTTTGACGAATCCACTGACTTTCAATTACTGGCCTTCCCAACAGTGTTCCTTGCCGCAACAATTGCAACAAGGGGAGTAATTTGAAAAACGCAATCAACCCGCACGAAAACGTTTTTACCCACTAGCTAATCTAACCCATACAGGAATTGAAAAAAATGAATGTTTGCTGGAACAAGTTTTTCATGTCATGGTGAAATACTTTTATGCCATAAAATCGTGCTCAAATAAACTTTAAACTTGTGAGTAGTTTCTAATTTATTATTGTGGAAGCTTGAAAATTTAAGAGGATTTTTTTAAAAGGTAAACAGAACTGGTCAAATGAACATTTTTTTGCTATTCACAGACGTTAAACAACAAGGATGCCGATTCAATTTACAGCAAATTTATTTCTTTTCGACTGTGCAGAAATTAAACTAGACCTTTTTAGTCAAGTTTTCAGTTTTATTGTATTCTTTTAACAAAACTGTGTTCAAAGCAATGTTTCGCATGGCCTTTTCCATGATGACGTCACTCAGAAATCATCTGATCCAGACCCGGACCCAGATCCCCCATTGTCTGCCTCGCACTTGCCCCAGTAGACGTTGGTTTTCATGTTGCAAGCATAGCCAGATACACAAGGACAGGCGTCCAAATTTTGCTGAAGAAAAAAATCATGCATTTGTAAAATAAGGGTGTTTAAAAGTCATAATAATTCATTCAAGATTCCTACACGTACAGGCTACTTTTGAGAAATGGTTTACAAAAAGAACAACAACGGTCTTTAACTATTTGGCAGCACAGTATAACTAATTAGCGATGGCTCTTATTATCTAACAAAGTATAGTCGACAAAAGCTTATGTTGTTATGACGCTCAACCTAGAAAACGTAATACCTGCATTCTACGTCGCATTCGCTATTCCAGAAACCGTGGCGAGTCTGGTGCGAGAGAGGCAATTGTGCGATTGTTTGTTAGCACAGCGAATACTGTGGTAGCAACTCCCTCGCTCGCGAAAAATGGCGCGCGCAGTTTTTAGCATGCGTATCTCATTTTGCCGCTGTATCTTTATAATGATGTATTTATTATCAGGTGCATCACTTCCATAAAATTCAGATGAGAGTTATTCACCTGTAATGGACACCAAGCTCCGGGCTTTCGTAGTTCTTGGCACTCTGCACTTCTTTTGCCTTTTCCCGCGCAGCACTGCCCTTTGGCGCAGTCGCCATCCTTCATACAGAAGCCCGGCTTAGGTTTACAAAATCCACCAACACAATGGTCACCGATCTTACAGTCGTAGTTGCTGAAGCACTCCTTCTTTTTGCATCGCCCTGAAAGTAGAGTTAAAAGGTAAAGTCGTACAACGAGCTTAAGTGCCTGGGCCACACGGCGGGAGCTTCACCCGGTTTCTTTCGGCATGAAGAAACTTGGAGTATTGCTACTCAAACCCCGGATGGGATGCTAGTCCACCACAGGGTTACCTCCAGTAACAATTTATACACCTTGGTGAAGAGAGACAATGTGGAGCAAGGTTTCTTGTCCAAGGATACAACACAGCAATAAGGAGATCAAACCAGCCTCTAACCAGCGTCAATCGGCCAATCGTCCGATCGAAAGTCCTCCGCCAAAAGTCCAGTAGTAATACCCGGTGATAATTTTCACCGATTTACAAAACAAAAAAAAAAACATTATGTTGGGATGTTTCTTGTTCCAAGCGTATTTTAACTAAATAAGGTACTAATGTTTTGTCATTTTTATCGAAAAGAGGGTTTGTTTTGCAGTCTGGTCTGAAAAAAGAATAGCCCGGTTGTTCGAAAGGCGATTAACGTTAATCCACGATTAAATGTTAACCGAGGTTTTTATCTCGGTTGTTAAAAGGGGTTTAAAAGCTGAATTTAAGCTAATGGTAAAGAAAAGTCAAAGTCAAAACTGAGGGACAATAATCTTTTGAAGGACCTCTGTTGATTAGTAATTAAAGTCGAATTAAAATTCACGTCAATCCAGGATTAGCTTAACCGGGCTTTGAACAACTGGGCACAGTTCTTTAATGATACAACACAGTAATATTGGACTTACTATCAACACAGGCGTATCCGCTCTTGCAGTAATTGTCGTGGTAGCAGTATGCGCTGTAATCAAAACAGATTCCGGGGGGGTAGTAACAATATTGGTTGCCAGGACAATCCCTGTGCCTAATACATTCGCGCTTCTTACACAGCCCTCCCTTGCAGACTAGGCCATAGCCGCACTGTTCTGTGTGAGAGCATCTCCTTATTCCCTTTCTGCAGGCCTGGTAATACCGGTCGCAATACTGATCTTCAGGGCAATGGTCGTTGTGTGTACAGTGTCTCTTGGCGTAGCAGTACCCGTGATAACATTTAAACGCATCTTTAAGACAGTAGGTATTGCCACACAAAAACTGAAAGAACAAAGAAACAAGTGTTACGGTACATGTTTTCAGTCAAAATAGATTTCACTCAGTTTAGGAAATATCGGAGCCTTTGCAACCGTCAAGTAAAACCCATAGGTGTTGAACACCTGCTGTTCTTTAGAATAAGAAATGAGCTTCAGTTTGCAAAGGCGCCAAAAGTAATTTCTTTAGAATTTCCTCCATTTGTTAAGCTTACGCATGTGAAATTGAGCTGTCGAAATACTATTGGCTACTGGTCTTACATCACAAATGTTCTTCAGTAAAAGCTCCAGAGTTCTGCCTGTAAGAGAATGAGTCAAGATCTGCAATAAACGCTATGCTCCTGTGAAGAAGATCTGGTCCACTTGATGTTAAAGATCCCTGAAGGTAGCAGGGCCCCTCTCGCTCAGCAACAGCGCAGTTCGACACAATGGGCTTTAAAGACGGTGCGTCCTTTTTCCTACTGCGCACACGTTCTGCGCATCCCGAGATGGCCCAAAAAGTTCGGGTTTAAAGGGGCACAATCAAGGAAATTTTGCTTTATTTTGCTGAAAACTCAAAGATTTGACAAAAACCTCTTTTGCAACATATTTTTGCTCTTACAACACCGGGGAGAAAATATTAAGGTTTTCCTCCTAGGAAAAACAAACCATAATCAATTTTTAGCGACTTTGCTAAAATACGTTGGAAGAGCTTGAAAACATTGGCCAATGTTTTCAAGTGGCAATCCACTTCCATCCTAGCCATCCGCAGCCAAACATAATTAAAAGTAGTTTCTGTGCACTAGTAGCGTTATTGTTTACAAAAATCAACCATTACTTTAATGATTCCATTGAAACAAATACGTTTTTTGGCTATTCATGGTGACACTAAAATAGGTGACACTATGCCTCTTTATAGACAGTATCTGAAAAAAGAAAAAGTTATTGGAATCTACAAAACAACAAGTGGGTAACCCGAACATTATTTAAAAATAATTAATCTTCAGTTTGGGAAAATTTCCTGCTATAAAGCTTTAATTTTCGAATTTTTGTTGATTAGTTATTTCTGAAATCTGATTAGTTACCTCCTATTTTCTTTGTAGATTCCGATAACCCTAGCTGCCCTGACTAAGATCTGCTTTTCCCGCATAGCTAAAAACCACACGCAAAAATATTCTTGTAAAGGATGTGCCATCCTCCAGGGCAAAGCGCCCAAAATTGAAGTAATCGAAGTTCTTGTTGTTGTTGTTTTCTTTTTAACCAATAGCTTAGTAGCAATAAAGGTAGAAAATGTTGAAGGCTTTCCATTTGCTAATAGAATTTCAATTCATCCACAGATACATACCACAAAGATAGGATCAGTTTTGAACTATATTAGGAAGGCAACTGCTCAGTAACTTTAATTTCGTATATTTGTTTCATCAACCATTAGACCATTGCTGTGCCGAATGAGCCGCGATACCAGCCTCGGTTGTAGAGAAACGGTTTATCAAATCCAGAGATTGTGATTCCGATCCCCACCGATTTTTTTTTTAAAGAACACTTTGAGTACTCCAGAACAGCACATTTCATTACTTATATTACCATATGACACTGCATTAAAAAACAAAAAAGAAACATACTTAACTCTAGTTAACTGCACAACAAACTAGCTACACAACTTACAATACAGCTACACCGGTACTAACATTTATACCGCTACTTTCAATACCATACTAAATACTTACAACACTTACATACTTACAATACGGTACTAACGATGTTTACAATATATACTCATAATGCTTTTTAAAACTACAAACTTAACGAACAAATTACACGTTTACACATTACTTACTGGCATATGGGGCAGCCTTGCAAAGCAATATAGCAAAAGTACCAAAAATTAAAAAATTAAATCAAAAAGGCTCAAAGGCTTATTTGCAACTTGGATTTGTGTTTTTCAATTTGAAGGTGACTCTTTAATATAGCATAATAGGCTTCCCAGAAATACTCTTCTTCTCTTCGTGACGCAGTATAGATGTAATATTTGACAATAATTAAACAGAGGTTCAAGCCAAGACGACGAGAGAGATCTTTTGTGAACCCTTATATTATTTCTTGTTCTGGTAAGGTGATTGAATTTAGGATTTTCTATTTGCCTGGTGTGGTCTCCCATTTTCTTTCAATGGCGAACGCTAAGCAGGAAATTCACGAGTTCGCACTTTAACAAACATTACAGAGTTAACTCTCTGATCCATCATTAAAGACAGAATCGTTTTATTTTCTATTCCGTACTTTCTCTTTCTTTTCATAAACTTGAACGCAATAATAATATATTTCTAGCACCGAGAGGTCTGATAGCAAGCTAAAGGTCTGACTGTGATAACTTCACAGAATGAAGCCGGTTGTACTAAAAACCATTTTTAAATACTTGTTTACCGTTGTAGTTCCTCGTTTCGACATCTTCCAAAGTTTTTAAAAAACAAAAAGTTAAGTTCCCCCTGATGTTATAACTCAATTCTCGCTCATAATTATTACACAATTAAATGGTTAATCGCTTACGTGAACGTCTTGTCTGCTGTCATCTTCCACCTTGTTGTCTCCGTATAGAGAAATAACTAAAGACAATAGTGTTGCTAACCCTAACAGAAACTGCATCTTGTAAGGAGTTAACTTCGGCTAGACGTCTACCCTTTGTGATGAATTAAAAGAATCATTCGCATTTTATACTGCTCAAACAAGCCATGTTGCCATGTTGTATAACCAGGCGAGGCGTGGTAAGGTTCAAACACTCTGTATTCTGAACAAATATTTGTGAAAATTTCAGCAGGTGTAGTCATGTTTATTTAAGTATTTTACACATTTTCTTTCATTGAAATACACAACGTTTGTCTTGATGTAAAGCGCTTTCAAAGCGGTGTCTTTGCTTTGAGCCTACCTATGAATTTTATTTAACAGTTAGGCTTCAGTAAGTGTATTTAAAAAGAAGAAATGTAGAAGCAAATTTAAACATTTAATCAGTTGGCTTCATTGTTTTTTATGTCTTAAACTCGCTTTGTGCTTATTAAAAATTAAGTGAAACAGAAAACCAGCTATTATAAGGTGAAGATCACAATCAATATACAAGACAAATTAGCTATATTCTGAGCATAAAATAATTCATGCTCTTTAAACACAGCCATAATTAACAAACCATCGTATCATCTTGTACATTTACCCATAATTCCAAGGGTACAAAACCCCTAAAATCGCCCATTAAAACTAACAGAAAAGTTTTACAAATTTCAAACCAAGGTATACACAACGTTGTTAGTACAGGGAGAAATTTAGCCAAAAATATGGCTTTCTATGTTCCAGTTGACTGTGTTAGGTTCGATAGGTATTGTGCGCGCGTTGGATATGAGATGATAGATAGCCAACGAGGCTCGTAGCGCATCATCTTATCATCATCTTCATCGTAATCATCATATCCAACAAGCACGAGTGGAAGAATTGTTTGAGTAACAATTCAAAAACTATTGCTATATCTTGCCGCTTTCACTTTGCAAGAACAACCAGAAGACAATTTAATGGTCTTAATTTCTCGGGCATGGTATAATAGCTCATATACCATGGCCATTAAGCCAATCAAATTCCAGAAATTGTATTACGCAATGATCCCTTTTTTTAATAATAATTACTGTAATGTGTAGAAGAACCATGACGATATGAAGGCAGGCCCGTAGTTGTTACAGAGTAAACCAAGACATTCGCCTCGGAAATCTTCCGAGTTCAACGTATTAAAAAAATTGAAATTTTGTATCCGGAGTAGTTGGTGGGATACTGAGCGCGCGAATGGCGAAAATTGGACGAACAACCAGCGAAATCGTGAGGGAATGGGAAAAAGGCCGCTCATAACATTTTTAACAACGTAATTTTTGACTGTGGAAAGCGCAAAGCGTCAAAACATTATTCTTTAAGCTAATAGTCTTAAGTGAAGCTTTAAGTACAGTGGTGCTATGTTATGGAACTACCTTCCCGTATTGACTAAAAAACACCGCCATAGCTGCATGAGTATATTTTTTTAGCGCGATTTATGACTATGTGGGAAAAGTTAATCTTTAACAAATTAAATGACAGGGAACTGAAATTTGGCAGATAAAAAGGTCTTATCATCCTTAACATTTCTAAGAACGAGAAGTGGTGCTATAGATCACGTGACATCACGTGATCGTTTTCTTGAAAAAGTAAAGATTTGACAGGTAGGCGACGGTTAAAAGAAAAAAAACATCAAACATAAACGCTTTTCTAATAAAGATTAAACATCTCCAGCCCTTTACGTTTGGAATGATCATCCATTGTTTGGAATGATCGTCCATTGTTCTCTAAAATTTCAACCTTTGATTGTTTATTACTCCAGTTTAAAAACTTGAGGACAGTCTTTCCAAACGTAGATTGTTCAATATTTTTAATCTACATCAAAAACGCTAATTTGTTAAACTATATAAAGAAAATTGGCTGGCTGTGTTCAAGTCCGAATAAAAATTTTATTGAATTCTTTTTAACAGGTAAATGTTCCCCATGGTCTTCTTTGTGATGACGTCACTCAGAAATCATCTGATCCAGACCCGGACCCAGATCCCCCATCGGCTGCCTCGCACTTGCCCCAGTAGATGCTGCTGGTTTTCATGTTGCAAACGTAGCCAGACACACAAGGACAGGTCTGCATGTTTTGCTGAACAAGAAGATGAAAAGTAATGGCTTTAAAATCGTTTACAATGATTTTTTTTTCTCAGACACAAAAGATCAGCTAGTCAAGATTCTTACCTACGTACAAGAAATCATTTGCAAACAGAACAAAATCAGTTGACTTTTCAAACTTTTTACAGCTGACAGTTAATTAATTTAGAACTGTCACTCAACAGAAAAGAACTGAAGGCCGAAGTAAAATGCAGCAATTGAACCATTTTAGTTACCTTTAGTTACCTTAAAAAATTTAGTAATTTAAACTCCAGAAAATTGCCAAAAACACCATAGTAAATGAGCTCATTTGCCTCAAAAACAACAAGTGGTACACCTTTACATGTACAGTTGGGAAGTTAATGCGCTTAAAGTCGTTCACGGTGCAGATTTCACCGTTATTTGTAACTGAATACAACAACTAAGCACCTTAAGTTTTGTACTTAGCAAAAAGTATCCACATTTTTTCGTATTTTGCCTTGCAAAATCAATATCGTGACCTGTGTTGTGCTTGCGCCACACAGATTATATATCTGAGGAAGTGCTCAAAATTATCAGTGATCGAGATCGTGCTTTTTTAAGACAAGCGGCCAGGAACTCTTTTCCGAGGAATTGTAAAAGAAAAACTAACAGTTCAGGGTTAGTGCTACGTGATTCGAACGGTCTTTAAAGCTTGACATGTTTGACTGGGAAGAAATCTCAGTGGGGGTCCCACAAGGCAGCGTACTGGGCCCACTATTATTCAATATATTCATGAACGATCTTGTTTACGCTGTCAAACAGAGCAGACTATCTGCGTACGCAGACGACACGCAAATATTTTTCGCCGCCAGTACACCAGAGAAAGTTGAAGAAGTGATTAATGCAGATCTTGCCCATGTCGATCAATGGTATGAGCAAAACGGCATGAGGAGAAACACTTCCAAGTACCAAGCAATCGTAATGGGAAAGACCCAGGTTAAGCCCCAGTTCCATTGCGAAGACATTGCTATTCCAATTACTGAAGATCTTGAAATGCTCGGAGTTACAGTAGATGACAAAATGAAATTTGAGAAGGACATAGGCAAAATATGCCGAAAAGTCTCCCAGCAGATTGCTGTACTTAAGCGAATGAAAAAGTTACTTCCATTCGAAACAAGAAAGTGTCTTTACCTCGCATTTATCATCCCTCATTTTAGCTACTGCTCAGAGACATGGCATTTCAGCAACAAAAGTGCCATTGCTAAGCTAGAAAAAGTTAATGAGCGTGCCCTCCGTTTTGTCTTTAACGAAAAACAAAGGCCCTACTCCGAACTACTCAACAAAATAGGTTTACCATCACTTGAGAATCAACGCCTCGCAAAAATAGTTTGCACAGTTTTTAATGCAATTAATAATGAACATGCACCAAAAAGCATAAAAGAACTGATCGGTCTTAGAAATAATAAGAGGAAGTGACATTTTAAAGCGACCAAACGCCAGCACTACAACTTATGGCCTTAAATCGTGGAGGTTTACGGCACCAAAACTCTGGAACTCATTACCTGACTCAAGCAGAACAGTGACTACTTACAAGGCTTTTAAAAACAGTATCAGAACACTAGATCTGGCAGGTCTACTATGATCGAGTGAGCTTTTCAAACAATACGAATTATTGTAGTTTTTTATATCCATTTATTTCTTCATGGCAAATTTTTGTTTTACGTATGATGATTAATTTGTATTAGAAATTTAAATTTTACCTAGTGTGCCATTTGATGTTTTTTAATTTGTGTTAGTTATTTTAATCATTTAGTGTGAAATACCTGTAAACTAGCTGGTGAGCCTAGCTTGCTGGTCTCACAAAAGCTAAGCGTATTTTCACAATAAACTGCTATCTATCAATCTCCGCGAGGAGTCTGATAACGAGTCTTGACAGTGAAGTAACTAACATGCGCATTACATTCGTCAGATAGAAAATCAAGAGATGTTTACTTGTAATGGGCACCAGGCTCCTGGCTTGCGTAACTCCTTGCACACACCACCCCATCGGCATTTTTCCGCGCAACACTGTCCCTTGGCGCAGTCGCCATCCTTCATACAGAAGCCCGGCTTAGGTTTACAAAATCCACCTTCACAATGGTCACCGATCTTACAGTCGTAGTTGTTGAAGCACTCCTTCTTTTTGCATCGCCCTGAAAGTAGAGGTAAAAGGTAAAGTCGTACAACAAGCTTACGTGACTGGTCTACATGGTGGGAGCTTCATCCTGTTTCTTTCGGTAGAAGAAACTTGGAGTATTGTTACTCCTTTCCGGGTGGGATGCTAGTCCATCACAGGGTTACCTCCAGCGGTACACCTCCAGTGACAATTTATACACCTTGGTGAAGAGAGACAATGTGGAGCAAGGTTTCTTGTCCAAGGATACAACACAGCAAGAAGGAGATCAACCCAGCCTCTAATCACCGTCAATCGGCCAGTCTTCCGATCGAAAGTCCTCCGCCAAAAGTCTAGTTGTAATACATGTTTATAATTTTCAGCGATTTGTAAACCTTTTTACTAGTGCTTATGTTGGGATGTTTGTAGTTCCAGGTGTATTTTTAACTTAACAAAGTGCTAATTTTTGCCATTTTTATCTGAAAGAGGGTTTGTTTTGCAACCTTGTCTGAAAAAGGAATATGGATGATTTTCTTGGTAGCATCGCCATCATCGTTGTCGTTATCATTTCTTCTTTTTGTTATCGTCATCATTACCATCACCATTATAATCATCATTGTCATATACCTAGAATTTCTCTCAACAACAAAAGCACTGTGATTAGTTGATTCTTGGTCACGTGCCCCTGATCAAATACAAATGTATCCCGACCGGGATACAATTCCGCAGTTGTTGCCCTCTCAGTTGTTTGTTTGCTTTGCTGTGGTTGTTGAAAGGAAAGTCTAAATATATAACAAAGCACTTAGTGTATGGTCTCTCGGGAAACTAGTTAGCTTTGATTACCTTGAGTCCTGATGTTTCCCGAGACGAAAACTAACTGTTGCCCTCGGGACCGTACATTAAGTGTATATTATCATCTTTTTCTTAGTCGTTATCACCCTTCTTGGACAAGAATATGAGTAAGATGAAATAATTATTTTATCCCAACTGAACTGCAAGTAGGGGCTTCAGATATAGCTCGCACAATGTGCCAATATGGAAGACTTCAATTTTACTGTCAGTATGTTATTTTAGTATTAGTATTATATTATATTTGTTTTGGTTGTAGAATTTAGCAGAAACCTCTTGTCGTAGGTCAGTCCTTTAATCCTTTAATGATACAACACAGTAATATTGGACTAACTATCAACACAGGCGTATCCGCTCTTGCAGTAATTGTCGTGGTAGCAGTATGCACTGTAATCAAAACAGATTCCTGGGGGGTAGTAACAATATTTGTTGCCAGGACAATCCCTGTGCCTAATACATTCGCGCTTCTTACACAGCCCTCCCTTGCAGACTAGGCCATAGCCGCACTGTTGTGTGTGAGAGCATCTCCTTATGCCCTTTCTGCAGGCCTGGTAATACCGGTCGCAGTACTGATCTTCAAGGCAATGGTCGTTGTGTGTACAGTGTCTCTTAGCGTAGCAGTACCCGTGATAACATTTAAACGCATCTTTAAGACAGTAAGTATTGCCACACACAAACTTAAAGAACAAAGAAACAAGTGTCACAGGACATTTTTCAGTAAAAATAGAGTTCACTCAGTTTAGGAAATATCGGAGCCTTTGTAACCGTCAAGTAAAACATATAGGTGTTGAACACCTGCTGTTCTTTAGAATAAGAAATGAGCTTCAGTTTGCAAAGGCGCCTAAACGGTAATTTCTCTAGAATTTCCTCCAATTGTTAAGCTTACGCAAGTGAAATTGAGTTGTCGAAATACTATTGGCTACGGTTCGTATGTCACAAATGTTCATTCTTCAGTAAAAGCTCTTGAGTTCTGCCTAAAGAGAATGATTCAAGATCTGCAATAAACGCTATGTTCCTGTGAGAAAGATCTGGTCCACTTGATGTAAAAGATCCCGGAAGTTAGCAGGGCACCTCTCGTTCAGCAACAGCGCAGTTCGACACAAGTTGCTTTAAGGAGAATGCCTCCTTTTCCTACTGCGCACACGTTCAGCGCATCCCAAGATGGTCCAAGAGGCTCGGGTTTTTAAAGTCAAAGTCATCAGTTTCAAGAAAGAAAAAGGAAAACAGGAAGAAATCCGAACATCGAAAGAAAACGGCATCCGAACATAGGAAGCGAAGGGTTTGTATAATCTTCCAATCGCTGGGAGGAAGTCCCGTTGACTGGGAATACAACCCAGAGATATTTGGCATCCCGCAAATTGACAATATTGACCAAGAGACATTATAATTACTGCGGTTTATATCACATACGGGCAAATCTGGTCTGAGGGACTTGCTTGCCTGTAAATGCTTCGTTGGGAAAGCGTAAGTGCTTGTTCAAAACCAACTCGGGTTTTAACTCAAGTTCTTGAATATATGTTTAATATTGTTGAGATAAACTGTTCATTTTTTGTACAAGGTTTTGAAGCTGTTAATAATAAATATTTCTTAAAAGATTCCAAAAATTGACTTTGATTAGCTTACATGTAATATACATTATCTTGAGTCCATGGATTGAGATCAGACCTCTCAGTTTAACTTCTAACCCCCCTACAAATGTTTAAGAAATTACATCTTACCCATCCCCCTACCCTGTGCGTTGGTTTAAGTTCAGCCCCCCCCCCCCCCCCCCCATTAATCTTAGAACCCCCTTTCCCTCCAGATAATTATTGCACAGTCCCTTAAAGGGGCACAATCAAGGGCATTTTTTCCATCAACCATTGCTCTGCCGAATGAGTTGCAAGACCAGACTCAGTTGTACAGCAACGTTTGATCAAATACAGAGGTTGTGATTTCGATCCCCACCGATTTTCTCTTTGCCTCGTGTGATCTCCCATTTCCTTACTAGGGCGAACTCTCAGTAGGAAATTCACATGTTCGCACTTAAACATACATTATACAGTTAACTCTCTGACTCATCATTAAAGACGGAATCGTTTCATTTTTTATTCCGAACTTTCTCTTTCTTTCCATAAACTTGAAGGCAATAATAATATATATCCAGCACCGAGAGGTCTGATAGCAAAGGTCTGATTGTGTGATAACTTCACAGAATGATGCCGGTTACACTAAAAACCATTTTAAAATAATTATTTACGTTTCGCGTTTCGACGTCTACCAAAAGGTTTTAGAAACAAAAAGTTAAGTTCCCCCTAATGTTATAACCCAAATTTTGCTCATAATTATTACACAATTAAATGGTTAATCGCTTACGTAACCGTCTTGTCTGCTGTCATCTTTGGTTTCTCCGGGTAGAGCAACAGCTAAAGACAAGAAGAGCGTTGTTAAACATAACAGAAACTGCATTTTGCAAGGAGTGCTTCGGAAAGACTTCTACCCTTTATCATGAAAGAAAAGAAGTATTCACATCTTATACTGCTCAAACAAGGCGAAGCGTCGTAAGGTTCAAACACTTTGTATTCTGAACAAATATTTGTGAAATTTTCAGCAGGTGAAGACTTGTTTATTTAAGTTTTTACACATTTTCTTTCATTGAGATACACAACGTTTGTCTTGATTTAAAGCGCTTTCAAAGCGGTGTCTTTGCTTTGAGCCTACCTACGAATTTTATTTAATAGTTAGGCTTCAGTAAGTGTATTTAAAAAGAAGAAATGTAGGGGCAAATTTAAATATTTTATCAGCTGGCTTCATTGTATTTTATGTCTTAAACTTGCTTTGTGCTTGTTAACAATTAAGGGAAACAGAAAACCAGCCATTATAAGGTGAAGATCACAATCATTATCTAAGACAAATTAAATATATTATGAGCATAAAATAAGTCAAGATCTTTGAACACAGCCATAATTACTGACAATCAACCAAATCTACTGGTACATCCGGATCCGGAGTAGTTGGGCGCACGAAAGGCGAAAATTGGACGAACAAGCAGGGAATGGGAAAAAGGCCGCTCATAACATTTTTAACAACGTAATTTTTGACTGCAGATTATGAATCTTTTGCGTCTGCAAAGCGTCAAAACATGATTCTTTAAACTAATACTCTTAAGGGAAGCTTTAAGTACAGTGGTGCTATGTTATAATAATAATAATAATAATAATAATAATATTAATAATAATAATAATAATAATAATAATAATAATAACAATAATATTTCGCCATGATCGATGATGCCGTCGTGATCCATTAAAAGAAACTGGGGTAAACAAAGAACTGGCTATCATGCTGTAAGTGATTTTAACTCGCTGGACAAAACTATACGAGCCTCTGATAATGTAAATATTTTGAAGCGTCAGATTTTTAATTCATTGATTTAAGCATGGAACAAAGAACTGGCTATCATGCTGTAAGTGATTTTAACTCGCTGGACAAAACTATACGAGCCTCTGATAATGTAAATATTTTGAAGCGTCAGATTTTTAATTCATTGATTTAAGTTTTGTATTACACATAAGATACATTAGTTTTTAGTAGCATCTTTTAGCATTTTTATTCATTGTAAATTTTTAATTTTTAATTTTCGAGGTCCTTTTTGTAAACCACTTTTTAGTGAAAAAGTTTCCTCATTAAAGATTGTCATTATTATTATTATTTAATGAGGGGGTCCAACTCGCCAAGGCGGTTTTCAGTGGAGCCCTCCTAACCTACCTAAGTACATAACCTAACAAAATACAATGTTATGGAACTACCTCCCCGTATTAACTAAAAGAGCGAGCCATAGCTGAGTATATTTTAGCGCAGTTTATAATTGCGTGGGAAAAGCAAATCTTAACAAATTAAATGACAGTGAACTGAAATTTGGCAGATAAAAAGGTCTTATCATCCTTAACATTTCTAAGTACGGTAAGTAGTGTCATAGATCACGTGATATTACGTGATCGTTTTCTTGAAAAAGTAAAGATTTGACAGGTAGGCGACGGTTAAAAGAGAAAAACATCAAACATAAACGCTTTTCTAATAAAGATTAAACATCTCCAGCCCTTTACGTTTGGAATGATCGTCTATTGTTCTCTAAAACAAATTTCAACCTTTGATTGTTTATTACTCCAATTTTAAAACTTGAAGACAGTCTTTCCAAACGTAGAATGTTAAATATCTCAAATCTACATCGTAAACGCTAATTTGTTAATCTATATAAAGAAAATTGGCTGCCGCATCGCTGAGTTACCTATATTTTAATCACGTTATGTGTCATGTAATCAAACTTAGGCGTTAAGGCAAAAGGAAACAACGAGTTTTATATTCAGGGAAAATTTCATCTGATTCTAGGCAGTCAAAACGAAGATTTTGCGACTACGTTAATTGTTATAGTTGGATTTTAAGTTTACGAACGGGTCACTATAGATGTCATGAAATCAATTAAACCGGGTGTTTTTTAGTCCGAATATAAATTTTATTGAATTCTTTTTAACAAAAGCGTGATTAAAAGTAAATGTTCCTCATGGTCTTCTTCGTGGTGACGTCACTCAGAAATCATCTGATCCAGACCCGGACCCAGATCCCCCATCGGCAGCCTCGCACTTGCCCCAGTAGATGCTGCTGGTTTTCATGTTGCAAACGTAGCCAGACACACAAGGACAGGTCTGCATGCTTTGCTGAAGAAGAAGATGAAAAGCAATGGCTTTAAATTTTTTGACAATGATTAACGTTTTTCTTAGACACAAAAAATCAGCTAGTCAAGATTCTTACGTACATGCATCATCTGCAAACAGAACAAAATTAGTTGACTTTTCAAACTTTTCACAGCGGACAGTTAATCAATTAATTAATTTTGAACAGACACTCAACGAAAATAAAATGCAGCAATTGAACTAATTCAGTTACCTTAGAAATGTTAGCCTTAAAAAATTTAGTAATTTAAACTCCAAAAAATTGCCAAAATCACCGTAGTAAATGACCTCATTTGCCTCAAAAACAACAAGTGGTACACCTTACATGTACAGTTGAGAAGTTAATGCGCTAAAACTCGTACACAGTGCAGATTTCACTGTTATTTGTAACTGAATACCACAACTAAGCCTATAAGAAACCACCTTAAGTTTTGTACTTAACTAAAAGAACCCTTTTTTTTTGGTATTTTGCCAAGAAAAGTCAATATCGTGGCCCGTGTTGCGCATGCGCCACACAGAATATCTATTTGAGGAAGTGCTCAAAATTATCAGTGATCTAAATCATGCCTTTGCTGACAGGGCCGTTTCAGAGGATTTTGTCGTTTAATTGTAAAAGAAAAGCTGACAGTTCAGGCTCAGTGCTATGTGATTCGTTCGGTTTTTAAAGCTTGACATGTTTCAATCTCCGCGAAGAGTTTGATAACAAGTCTTGACAGTGAAGTAATTAGCATGCGCATTACATTCTTCACGAAGAAATCAAGACATGTTTACCTGTAGTGGACACCAGGCTCCTGGCTTGCGTAGATCCTTGCACACACCACCCCTTTTGCCTTTTCCCGCGCAACACTGCTGCTTGGCGCAGTCGCCATCCTTCATACAGAAGCCTGGCTGAGGTTTACAAAATCCACCATCACAATGGTCACCGATCTTACAGTCGTTTTGTCCTAAGCACTCCATCTTCTTGCACTGATCTACAGATACAAAAAAACAAACATTATGGCCGGACGTAATGCAATTTATATCGAGGCGTGGTGCTCACGTGATAATCCGTTGGAAGTGGGATGTACCAGGTAGGGATAGTAGCATAAGTCTAGCCAGTGAGGTTAGAGACAATTATAAGCGTGGTTTTGAAATATATATTTTGCCGAGGTAGTCGTCCTTTTTCTCAGTGCTCGCCATCAGATTGAACAGATTCCCAGAAATCTCTTTCTCACCTCCTCCCCATTTTCACCACCTGTCTAAGTCAAATTTTTCATTGTTTTGTGCGGAATCTTCGCTCTATATGTGTAATTAACAATGGGTCTTTCCAAGTAAGAAAGATATTGATATTTTCTATTTTAATCTAATGGAGGCTTTGTTCTGAAATAGGTTAATTCTTTCCTCGTTAACATCACCATCATCGTCGTTATTATTTTCATCGCCATCATCATTATCAACATTTGTCAATATCATCATCATTTCCATTATTAAAATTTCGTGATGTCAATTCAATTCATCATGAACGTCTTCTTTTTTACCCATCATGCTTTTCCTAATCTTTTTTTATCATCACCATCATCATTCTTCAACATTATCATCATCATCATCACCACCATCATCATCATCATCATCATCATCGTCATTAATATCAATATCATCATTGTTCTTGCAAAACACAGAGATTTAAATTTATACTAAAATAGAGTAAGGGACCTTTGCTCTGGCTAGTGTTGTTACCGCCACTGAGTCTACTTCGTGGACAGCCAAATCCACGACCCTATTAAAACGTTCGTCTCGTAATTGTCCCATAAACTAAGAACAGTAAAATTGTACTCACTAGCAACACAAGTATATCCATTTCTGCAGTAACCAGGGTATCCCTCGTAGCAGTAAGAGCTGTAGTTCTTGCAAATTCCTGGGGGGTAGTCACAAGCCTGATTACCGGGACAGTCCTTGTGCCTACGACATTCGCGTTTCTGACACAGCCCACTTTTGCATATTTCTTTGTTGCCGCACTCGTTTCCGTAAGTGCATCTTCTCACTCCTTTTCTACATGCTTTCCAGTACGTGTCACAGTACTGGTCTTGAGGGCAATTAGAGTGACGATAACAGTGCTTTTTGGCCTGGCAATACCTATTATGAAGGCAGATGAACGCATCTTTAAGGCACCAAGTCCTACCACATCGAAACTGAGAAAAAAATAATATTTCAAACAGAAGGATAGAAACACAACAAATTAAACAACACAACACAATATAGTACAACAAAGCAAAATGCGACACGTTACGATGCCATACTGAATTTTAATAATAAGTAATAATAATAAGTGATAATAATAATAATCATCATCATCATCATCAAGTAAGTAAATGTTTCCAATATTCACGAGACTAGATATTGTTAAAATTATTTTTCTAAAGAAACCTCTATTAGACATCTAGCAATGCCATAATTGTTCGGAAAAAATCTCCTAAATACGGCCACATTTTCATTCATTGAAATCTAGTCACTGGATAATGATTTTGCAGCTAGAGTTTTGATGGCATGGGCTATCGGCCATTATATCATGGCCGAGAAAGAGCGGCCATTAAAACTGTCTGCTGTTCCTTTTGCAAAACGGAAAAAGCAAGCTAAGACCTAGCAATATATTTTTAAATAATTAATATTATTCCACTTACGCTTGTTGGACCGGATATGAGATAATAATAACCGAACAACACGCAACGCACCTCGTTGGCTATCTATCATCTCATATCCAACGCGCGCTCGAGGAATAATTGGCAGTAATGATAACTGCGGATATTTGTTGCGCAGTAAAGCACTTGTGCACTTACATACGGATTTTCTTCTTGACTTTCATCCTCCACTCTGTAGTCTCCATGTACAGCCACAGCTAACGTAGTTAACACTGCTAAACCTAAAACAAAACGCATCTTGTACGGAGTGCCTCGACCACGCTTCTATTCATTTGTGACTAGAGCTAAAATATCACGAAACTTATATTGCTTTGCAACAACCTTGCTGCCACGTTGAATAACCGACCAAGCATTGTAAGTTTTTGAACACTCTGTAATCTGAACAAACTTTTGTGAAATCTTCAGCAGGTGAAGTTTCGTTTATTTAAATGTTTGACACCAGCTTCTTTCAGTGAAAAGTGTAAAGTTTGCCTGGTTGTCTAAGGTTTTCAAAGCGGTATCTTTTCTTTAATTTTATCCATGAATTTCCTTTATTCAGGCTGTAGCAAGTGTTTTTAGAAAAGAAGATATTTGAGAGCGAGGTTAAATATTTTATCCCACAAGCCTAGTTAGCTTTTTATCTCTGTTGAACTTGCTGACCAAATCAGTTATTGAAGTACCTGGCATGTTAGAATACAATGTACCAGAAGCTCTAGAAAATTTTTTAAAAGTGACAATTCAAATGATGACCTCCCCTATGAGCAGGAACATTTTATAGCCTTTAAAAAGGGCAAATTTACGTAAGGTAACATAGTTTGACCTGTTCAGATTCTCTAGCTAAAAATTTAAATTGCCGAAAACTTTCGAGAACAGAATCTAATCCCCCGAATTTACGAACTACTTTTGGCTTTGATCCGAAAATGTTAGCTGGCCTTTATTCGCAATTTTAACGACGTATTTTAACGAAAGGAAGTAGTTTTTCAGCGTTGCGAAAGTTTGAGCGGGGTGAGCTTTCGCCAAAGAAAACGTTAGTATTTTTCAGAATTTCTGAGGCGGGAAATATCTTTCCGAACAATTATGATATGATAACGAAACGAGCAGCTGGGTGCCTCTGAATGAGGTTTACAAGGTGTCTTTGATTTTGATTTGGAGAATGAAGTCCTAAAGTTGTACCATTAAAATATCGGGCGAATGAGGAATTATCCTTCTGTGCCACAGACTGTTAATTATATTATAGGCAACGCATTTATCATTAACAATTATTCCACGAGCTCGCGTTGGATGTGAGATGATTGATAGCCAACGAATTGCGTAGCGCCGAGTTGGCTGTAATCATCTCATATCCAACAAGCGCGAGTGAAATAATTGTTTTATTAAAAACAATCAAGAAATATTGCAAACAGAAGACATTAAATGGTCGCTATTTCTCGGGCATGGTATAATGCTCATATAACATGGCCGCTAAGCCAATCAAATCCCTGGAATTGCATTATACAGTGATCCAGATTTTAATAACTCAGGATATTTTTGAATGAAATGTGAACATTTTAAATAAAAGCTATACTGAGCAGTATTTTCTTGCAATTGTGGCATACCCTACAACATAGTTCTAACACTTTTTAATCTGTGGTTAAATATTTTATTGTGGATATTGTTTTCATTTCGGTCTATTCCTTGCTGAAAAAAACTTTCGTTCTAAATTAGAACATATGGCGTTCATTGTAAACCTCCTGGACAACTATTTATTTTAAGTAATATTTCGAAACTTTAACTTAAACTGATAAATTTAGTTTTCTTTTTGTTGTCTCCCAAGTGCTAGGACGTGTCTAAACATTTGAATTGAAAGGCACTTTGTACATTTGTTAAAATATGATCTGCTGGATATTTGTCAAGGACACCAGGTGTGTAAATATATCAATTGAAAAGTTTTTCAATAACACTCGTAGCTATTGAATAAGTTTTACGTGAAAGAAAAGAACGTGATTGTTCGAATTTGAAAAATATATATAGTTTGATAACCACACGTGCATGTACTACTTCAATAATCCATACTTTTCAATGTAGTACTTTTCAATAAACCATTTTTGGCGAAATTATTAGAACCGAAACGAATGCAGATGTACATGAGAGCGTACTGCACTCGTCACGTGCAACAGAAAACTGTTAGTACTGACTTGATATTTTAACGGCGACCACGTTGTCGATAAACAGCACAATATATTCAATAGAAAGTTGTAAAATATGATGGCCGCTTTGTGGAAGTTTCAATCCAATAACCTCTTTTTTTTAACAATTATTAAATCCTTCCCTTTCTTCATCATCATCATCATCAACACCACCATCGGCCAAGACGAAAGATGTAATGTCTTTTCAATCAGCCATGGCCACAGTCGTGAACCTTATTCTCTGAACATGAAATCAGGTAGCCCGATGGTCGTCTTCTAGAAAAATATTTCAATATATAGACTGAACCAACACGGGGATTTAACGGTGATAGCTTGACGAGGATGGTCGCTTTTGATTCTAAACACATGTTCATGTTTTACAAAGAAAGGATTATTTTAAAAGGAATTTATAGAAATATCGTATCTCGTCGGTTACGGACCATTTTTTTTTCTTTTTTTTAAACAGCAAAATTCGAATCCGCAAGTTTCAAATGCGCGAAAGGTCAGAAGACGTGGAATACAGTATTTAAATGAAAACAAATTCCGTTTTCCTCTCCACACACACATTGTATTTTGCGCTGCGTGTACCCTATAATAGGGAACTTTCGAGCCATGGACGGCAACCGGAAATTGAATTCTTCCCTTTTTGGAGCGTTTTCATGCCATCGCGTTTGTAACGTCAAGCCACAGTCATCAACAAGAGCTTTTCCTGAACGTGGTAAAAGGGACAAATTAAAATCACATCCAAAAAAGGAAACATTCGACTTCCGGTTGCCGTCCGTGGCTCACGAACGTCTGTACTTTTAAAGCTCCCTAATTTTAAAAAAAAGGTCTGTCGAATAAAAAGGACTGCGTTTGCAGTAGGTGCAGGAGACTGACTTACTGTTTTAAAAGTTCCATCAATGATAAGATACGTATGTACTCTTCACAACGGAGTGCGAAGACCCAAGCACCAAACTCGGATAATATTTTAACCTTCAACTGGCAAAGCTGGGTCTCGAAGAAGTTCTGTGGAGTATTCAATGAAGTTTTTGCCATTTTGCAGTTATCAATTAAACAATTTTGTCAGTCTTCAGCTGTCGGTCAGTTTATTCTCATGCAGCTATCAGTTATTTTACCTTCGATGTTCAGTTTTACAAAGAAACAAAGACAGCAAGGAATATTTATACTAAGTGAATCTCCCATATTTTCACATAGGATCACTGTAATGACCTGTTATATCAAAGGAGCAAAGTAAGTCAACGTGTAAAAGCAAGATATTTATTTATTTATTTATTTATTTATTTATTTATTTATTTATTTATTCACCACGACATACAAACATAGAAAGTTACAATGAATAATAGACTAGGATTACAAGTACATAAGTTTAGAGTAAATAAAAATAGTAAAAGAAGTAAGAAGTGGCGAGGAGACCTCAAGAAACCCCCGGGCTTATACTGGGAGGTCTCCTCGGAGATATGTTGGGACTTTAAGACCAGTAAAGACATTGTGTTGAGATTTTTTAACATACGGTGGTGGTAAGACTATAAAAACATAACAGAGTCGGACGTTTCGTGCAATTAACTGAGGAAATCAAGAAGCTTTCTTTTGAAGGTGGATAGACTAGGGAAAGACGTAATTGATAATGGCAAAGCATTCCATATTTTTGGCCCTCTATAGAGTATAGTAAATTGCTTGATATTAGTTCGGCAGGTGTGAGGTCGAAAATGAGCTGAGGTTCTGGTATCATAATTATGAATTTGACCACCAGTCGGAAATAAATTTAGAAAGGGCGAAGGCACCAAACGTTGGTGATAGGAAAACATAAATTTTGCAATATAAAAGGAATTCACTTTAAAAATATCTAGGATATTCAATTGTGCAAATAAAGGTGCAGAAGGTGCAAGGTGATTAGAATTTGTCATAGCTCGCACAGCTCGTTTTTGAAGAAGAAAAATGCGATTTAAGTTTGTTACATTAGTAGAAGACCAAACTGTAGTACAATAAGTTAAATAGGGATAAATTAAGGTATAATACAAAGATTTTTTAGTGTTTGATGACAAAAGGAAACGAAATCTGTACATTATACCAACGGACTTAGAGATTTTCTTGCAAATATAACTGATATGCGATTTCCAGGTGAGACCTTCATCAATATAAATACCTAAGAACTTAACTTCTGTTACTTGCTTGAGGGGTATACTGTCAAGTGAAATTTGGGAGCACATGCGGACAGATTTTTGTTTGGGTTTATATATAACATAATTGGTTTTCTTTATGTTAACAGAAAGTTTGTTTGATTTCATCCATAAGCTGATCTTAGTCAGTTCACTATTCATTACAGAGGCAACATGATCAGGGTCTGAATTGGAGTAAAAGATACTAGTGTCATCTGCAAAGAGCAGGCATTCTGCCAGTCTGGGTGTTTTGGGAAGATCATTGATATATAATATGAAAAGTAAAGGGCCTAATATGGAACCCTGTGTAACTCCCTCTTTGGATTAGGTGATCTCAGTAATTGTCTATACAGCTTGTTTTTCTTTCGAACAGAAGCTAATAAAGATTTGGTTATCCATGGGGAATAAGGCCTTTTACAATTCTTAACTTTATGAGGCTTCAATGGGAAACATAAATTATAAAGCCGCGAATATTCGGACAAGAATTTATTGTAAGAATCATTGGGGTCTTTATCATGTAGAAGTTCAGTCCAATCGACTTGAGAGAGGCGAGTTTTGAAATTATTTAAATTTGCCGTAGAGAAGTTTCTCACAGGTCGGTTGCCAATTCTTTTATGAACATGAACAAAAGAGTCATCAAAGACATACGCAAATACTGGTAGATGATCAGATATGTCACTTATGACAATGCCTTTTAAAACGCTAGGTGAGAAATGATTTGTGAATATGTTGTCAATTAAAGTGGCCGAGTGTGCAGTAATACGAGTTGGTCTGTCGATTAGAGGAACAAACATGTGCGAAAACAGACAATCAACAAATTCTTGAGTGGGTTCGTGGTCGGCGTATCGCAGGAGGTCCAAATTAAAGTCGCCGGTGAGGTAGCAGCACTTGTCACTTCTAGAGAGTTTTGAGAGGATGTCAGTGAATTTTTCCATGAAGCCGGTTAGGTGATGATTTGGAGGGCGATAGATGACGCCTACTATTATATTTTTCCCATGGGGGACTGAAATTTCTACAAACAACGATTCAATGACATCTGGATCAGAGACATTACAGTCTGAACAAATTTTGTAATCAAGATTATCTTGCAAATAAAGACCCGTTCCACCGCCAGATTTAGTACCACGGTGATTTGAAATAAAAGCGTATCCCGGAATATTGACTAGATCAGCAGATAGATCATTTAGCCAAGTTTCAGATACCGCAATCGCAGAAAAAGGCTTTTGCAGACGACCTAGTAGGAATTTAAACTTGTCAAAATTTCTAATTAGACTACGTGCATTCAAATGAAGTACAGAAAAATTCGGGTTGTAATGCTCAGTAGAGGCTTTAGCATTAATTTCATCTTCGACAAAATAGTTACTAGAAGTAGAACAGAATGAAAAGTTTCCGTCTGGGTCAAGTTGACTAGTATAAAAGTCGGAAGACTTCGATTGATCAGTTGGGTTAAATAAAAGACTATTTAAGCGTTCAGTGTCATAGTTTAAAGGTCCATGAGATAATTCGTATAAAACTGTGTTGAAAGAAGCATTGTCTAAGTGATTGAAAGGAAGAGATGACAGATCAGCATCGTTTGCGATCGGCATAATATTGATAATTTTAATATAAATAAGATAACTTATCTTGAGCTGGTCGGTTCAGCGAGACGCTGGAGTTCAGTGTGGTTCTTGATCTTTACTGGACGCGAAAATACGTAAAATACGTAAAATACGTAGGTAAGGTAAAGTCGCACAAGAGCCTAAGTGGCCCATACGGCCGGAGCTTAGCCCGGTTTCTGTAGCATGAAGCAACTAGGAGTATTGCTACTCCCCCCTGGATGGGATGCTAGTCCATCGCAGGGTTACCCCCAGCAGTATGTCGCCGGTACCCATTTATACACCTGGGTGAAGAGAGACAATGTGGAGCAAAGTTTTTTGTCTAAGGAAACAACACAGCAATGAAGAGACCAACCTGGCCTCGAACCAACGACCCTCAGATCCTCCGACCGTCCGATCGAAAGTCCGACGCGCCAACCACCACACCACCGCGCCTAAAATACGTACAATGCGAAAATAGGGAGCTTAAGCAACGACGACGGCAACGGCAACGAAAACGTCATCTGAAAAAATATATCTTTATTTCATTTGTGCTACTTCGCGATTATTTCAACTCGCTAAACTTTTTACAAAAATGGCGAACTATCCAGGAACCAAATTGGTAGGAGTGGCGTACAAGTTAAGAAAGAAAATGAAAAATTCACCGTCGTGCATTCACGTTCTCCACAAAACCTTGAATGTGGTCTTTTCACATTGTTGTTTTTGTAGAAGACGGCAAAGAAATGTACCAAAATGTAAAACGCACGTGCAGAGTGATTGTTTTTGCTCATTAAACCTATTGTTTTGCGGCCTTGTCGTTACCGTCGCCGTCGTCATTGCTTAAGGTGGCCGAACACAGTTTTCCAGTATTCATGTGTTAGTAAACATTATTTGAAAACTACGTACTTCTGAATACCCGAAATTAGCATGGTGCAAGATTAACTAAAAATGAATAAATTTTGATCCTTCTTGTTGAGCAAAGTGCCGTTGCCATGGCAACACAGCAAGCTATTAACCGTCCACAAATAATGGTTTTCCTTAATTTTTAGAAAATGCACTCGTTAGATTTTTTACAGTTTTCGTATCCAGAAAAACCCACAAAATACTGACATAGTGACGCTGCTTTCATGTAATTTTAACAGACAGATCTCCTGTTAATGTTGGTTTTGCACTTTACTGTTTTTTGAAGATACCCTCTGTTAGATTTTGGTTTTTGTTTGTAGGCGAGTTACGCTTTTAGAAAACTACTGTTTTGTCAAATTTCACGAAATTCTAACGAGCGGTTCCCTAGAAAACAGTCCATTTCCATTAAAAGAACCAGTCACAATTTTTTGGTCAAATGCGCATGCGTGGCTTTTAATTAGGTTTTCTCAGCAAAGACGAAAAGCTTGCAAAAGGCTTAGCGCTTCATGAACCCACTTTCTTTGTTCGATGATAAATGAATAAGGATTCACAAACGAGAAACTGAGTTATTTTAAGAACAAAACTCACCTTTGAGATCTATTTTGTATAAAATCGAGGGATCGATAGTATTTGCTTACCACAACCCTAGCGCGCGCTTAATAACGTCACTAACAGAATCTGTAAAGCGCGCGCAAACTGTGTTCGGCCACCTTAAGCTCCTTTAATAGGGCCATTTATACGGGAGAAAATAAGACGCGTCTCAAATAAGACGCGAGCTGATCGTATAAACGGCTCAAAATAAGCGTTCGTGTCTTATTTTAGACGCGACTAAAATAAGACGCGTCTAACTCTGGAACAGGAGCTTGAGCTGTTCTTGTCTTGGTCGCGTCTTAAATAAGACGTGAACTTCCTCGTATAAATGGTACACGCGTCTTAAACAAGACGTGAACTACAAATGAGCATGCGTAAGAGCGAGTGACGCGTCATGACACACGTCACTGACCGCTCTCAGCTCTGCAAAATGGCTTCGCAGTGTTCACAGTCCGCTTTGCAGTGCCGGTTCAAAAACACCAGCAACACCGGCAGCAAAAAAGAAATACGTGGACTACCACGGAAGAGAAGGAGTTTCTGCTTATTTGCAAAGAGAGGGCAATTGCCAAAGAGCTGGACAATTGTGTTACAGGCGCCGGTGTAAGTTACTTCTGTTGTCACTCTTGTTTACATTCAACGTTTATCCTTTCGCAATTGGTACAGATGAAAAGTTGTTGCAAATCATTGCTAATTAGCATGGTTGCTAATGGTAACGTCGCATGTAAACGAGGCTGTATCAAAAATAAGACGCGGGTCGTTTATACGTGATTTTCATGTCTTACGCAGGACGCGATCGTATAAACGGTACAGTTCGCGTCTTATTTAAGACGCGTCTTAAATACGACGCGTCTTATTCTCTCCCGTATAAATGGCCCTAATATGGCTCATGCACCGGCGAAGATTCGAACGCGGGAGACCCGGGTTCGAATCGTCGCCGGTGAACCATATTTTCGCATAGTACATTATATCTTGATTTACACGTTGGCTTTGGTTACTATCTCACCATTTAGCTGATAGTAAAACCAAACACTTTCAGACCTAGTCAAGTAATGGCGGTTATTTATTTTAAAACCCTCAACATTTCAAACCCTATTAACACCCTCAAGACAAGGAAAATGAATATTTAAAATCCCCATAAAATTACTCAAACTCATTTATTTCATCAGAGACATTTTATTTCCATGACTTGCTATTCAAACTAAATTAATTCTACATAAATCTTTCATGTATCGCATGCTCTGTCCAGCGGTAAGATACGTCATGATCATGACACTACATTTTCTCCTAATCCCGACCCAGACTCCTCCTCGCATTTTCCCCAGTAATTGCCGACATTGGCTGGTTTGCACTGATATCCCTCGATGCAGCCACAATGATAAATATCAGCCTGAAAAAAGAACGAAAAGAAAAGACAAAGGTACTGAAAAGATGCAGGGGTGGTGAACAATTAAAACACTCAGAAGGTCCTGTCTAAGTTTTCCATCTGCCAGCATTAGTATGGCAGACGTCATCCATTTTCTCTCCGAGGACATACTAGTTATACAATGCTTTCGAGTGGTATACCGTGGAACAACTGTTGCATTAAAAAAATAAGAAATATTGCTATATCTTGCTGATTTCGCTATGCAAGAACACAGGCAAAAGACAATTTAACGGTTGCTTTTTCTGGGGCACCGGTATTGTGACTCATATACGAGAAGCCTCTTTAATACTCTTTAGAGGGCCAAAATAAAAAATGCTTTGCCATTATCAATTACGTCCTCCCCTAGTCTATCCACCTTCAAATGAAAGCTTCTTGATTTCCTCAAATCTAAATACAATGTCTTTACTAGTCTTACAGTCCTAACATATCTCCGAGGACACCTCTCAGTATAAGCCCGGGGGTTTCTTGAGGTCTCCTCGCCACTTCATACTTCTTCTTTTACTATTATTATTCACTGAAAACTTAGATCTTAGACTAGATCTTAAACTAGATCTTAGTCTATTATTCACTGTAACTTTCTATGAATGTATGTCGTGGTGAATAAATAAATAAATAAATAAATAAATAAATAAGTAAATAAATAAATAAAGCTAATCAAATCCCTGGAATTGTGTTATACAATGATCCAGTTTTTAATGATAAGTATTACCCCTTTCAGAGGACAGTATTCTCCTTCCTTTTTGCGCGGTTTACACTGGCGGCCGGAGCAACAGTGTGTCTTCGAATTCTGGCAGCTGCTGTCGCTGGAACAATAACACTTGCCCCAGTAGTAATGGTTATAATATCTTATGCACTCAGAACCCGCCACACAGCCACAGTGGTAACCATCGGGCTGCAAAAGAAGTGGGTATTAAAGGGGCAGTTTCGCCTATTTTTACAGTAACTACAGTTTAAAAAAAAATCGTATTTGTATCGACGGAAACGTTAAATTAATGGTAGACGTATTCTTGTTAAATCGGTGACACAGGCATACTCGGAAAAAGAAAATTCGAGTACTCCCAACAGAACACAAACCTATGACCTTCCGATTACTAGTTCGGCTGCTCTACCATATTGAGCTACAGGAGACTCGTGGGAGCTAAGGCCATTAACTAGGTTTCTATGTATACTGCTAGGATTGGAATGTCAGTGGGTATAAATTGTGAAAGAAATGTGATGGTATGTTTTAAGCCTGGTGAACAAATCACAGATCGATTTTTTTTTTCAGTCATTGATGCACAGTACAAGTGCTCAGAAACTACCTTTATCTTCGGCTGAGGTTGACCAGGTTGAAAATGGATTGCAAGTTCAAAAATTTGGCCAATATTTCGAGTCCTTCTTGTGTAGTTTGAAGAAATCATAAAAACGTATTATAGTTTGTTCTTCCTTGAAGAAGAGTATCTCGGTATGAAACTGGCCTGTTCCACTTTACCACATTAAACTTGATCATGTTGAGAAGCTCAGTCCAATAATGGGCCTCCCCTCCCCACCCCATCCTTCCCTTTCCTTCCTCCCTCCTTGAAATTCCAGGGCTTATATTCGAAATTAACGCGGTTATGTATTGTTTTTATACTTCGTGTATGGTGGTCATGAAAATGAGTACACAAAACAATGGCAAATACGTTCTCAAAATTGTACTTTACCCTCATAGGACACCAGTCTCCCAGTTTCTTGAGATTCCTGCACAGGCCACCAGCCTGTTGCGGGTGACGCTTGGAACAACACTGTGACGCAGCACAGCTACTATGTGAAGTACAGTAACCAGCTACTGGCTTACATACGCCATTGACACATTGGTGACCCTGTGTGCATTGACTGTGATAGTAGCATTGCCTCTTCCGGCAGAAGCCGTTCACGCATATTTGGTCACGTGAGCAGTGGTAATTATGACTGCAGCGGCGTTGCCCCACTCTGCAAATGCGCCACCTATAATCGCAGTACCACCCCTGGGGACAGTGTGCGTGGTGACTGCAGGCTCGTTGAGAACTGGACAAGCAACAGTAGTTTCGGCAGTAATACCCTTGTGGGCAGTGGTATGCATTGTAGCAACGCCTCTGAGAGTGAAGCAAATCAATTAAAAATTCAACCAATTACTGATTGTGTTCGGCCGATTGTTCTTGTATTCTAGATTATGCTACTACTATATTAGGAAGTTCTGTATATCAATTGGTTGAAATATTCTTTAAATCAACAGATTAAACATGTTAATTTAAAATTCTTTGTTAAGTTTATTTATTTACAATTTCTACTTTTCTTCGTATCATTAGCAATTCTAATTTTTGTTACCTTTAAATAGAGAGTCATTTAGCTTTGTAATTTAACTGAAGATGGCTTATGCATGTTCAAGCCGAAACATGACTCATTTTAAACTCAAAAGCGTTGTGATTTTTATTAGAATCATTTCTTATCCCCTGCTACCGAGATCATTTGGTAATTACTGATCTAAGAGAAATCGTGTCCCCAGTTATCTAGATTCCCAGCCATGCAAAATCTAGTGCTCCAGAAATTCCTCATAATTAACATCAGATTTTACCAAAACGTGGCAAGGTGGGCTACATCTAGCAGGGCGTTTGGAATTATTCTGGTACACGAAAAAGAGGAATCAAATTTGACTATAAGTCAGAATCATTTACTGGAATGTTGCGGCGAAAATCGAATTTGTTGATACAAATAAATGAATGAGACCAAACACAACATCATGAGTTCTTATTAAGCGTCTGTTGAAATATTATCAGCAAGACAGTAGGTGCGACAACAATGGTCGGCTGCGGGGAAACTCAGCGCCGTTTTCGGAAGGCGATGCTTTTATGGTGATTCCGCTACGGGGAAACTAACGACGTTTTCGGAAAGCAAAGCTTTTCTTGGTAATACGCCCACAGTTATAGCCTCCCACGCAAACGTGGAGAGGAAACGCGTGACGAACCCCTAAAGGCGTCTGCGTGGGAGGCTTCCACAGTTATTGACGAATGCGGCTTTTGTCTTGTGGATAGTCTTTCAACAGCTCAAGATGCTCTGTTTAGTCTTGAATCAACACCTTTTTGTTTGACTTGTGGCTTTTCTTATGGTACAGCTTTTGATGACTTGTTGTTCTTTTTAGTATTTACAGATTTCAATATAATACCCTTTTTTTGCTTGATAATGACGTCAAGGTAACGTCCAACCATTGTAAATCTTAAAATGATTTTAAGTAATGCCGTTTTTTCCTCAATTTCTTATAGCCAAATGTATTTCTAACTTCACTTCTTCTTCTGATATATATGTTTACGGCAAATTTAGATGAAAGCTGTGATTATAACTCGAAAGTAATTTTCTTTCTGTCTCCGAGCTGGTCAAAGAAATACCGACCCTGACGTTTCCTAGCAACTCATAATTCGAAACTGTCGTTGACCGAGGATTCAAACCTCCCTCTAATGTAGTGATCGAAAATGTTTTTAATCTAACTCATGAATTTGCACTAGCAAGTCTTTGTAAAGCCGTGAATGCCATTCATTCAAAATAACCTTATGTAACCATTTGAACACACGTTAAGAAAACCTTTCGTTAATGAATTGTATCCAATACGTAAAGAAATCCTTTTGTTTGGCTTGTCATTGACAGTACTTTCAAGTGACAAGTTTTCCCGTGTGAACTTCTCAGCTAAATCCCACATTTGCTTCTCTCCTTCTTTTGCTCCATAACAAAACGCATTTGTCGTGGCCCTAGCTATCTTCTAATTCCTCCGTTTTTTCAGAAATATTTCAAGAATAAGGTCCTTAGTATTTTGTCGGTCAAAACTGATGTTAAAATTGCTCTTTCTTCTCGAGTATGTTTTTTGTTTGTTTTTCAAAAAAGCCTACTAATTATCTCTCACAACTGCGATTCCAAAAACGTTCGCAAGAGCGCCACCTTAAGTAATTCGTCACACATAAGGATATATAATCGTGTCATAAAGTTACTCTACTTCAAGAAAAATGCATGTTCGGAAACGCTATGTTAACGACTTTTTTCAATCTCCAATGTTAGTTACTGTAATCCAAAGTAAGACCATGTCAATTGTAGGTTCGGTTAGGTACATGCAAAAATATTACTTCAGTATCTGACACTTGTATAAAAAAGATACCTTTGTCCGACAATATCATTTTCCACTGACAAAATAGAGAAATCAAGAACCGAACCTCGACAACAACGCCAACGAAACTTCGTCGGAAAATACAAATTCACGTTATTTGAGCTGCTCGGTGATTATTTCAAGCCGTTCATCTTGCCCATTGTGGGGAAACTTCTCAAGAATTAAATCCGTAGGAACAGCATTCTTGAATAAAAGTACATTAAAAACGTGAACAATGAAACGTTTATCTTCCTTGTCATTTCCCGTTCGTGTTTTGAAGAGCATAGCAAGGAAACAAACCAAAATGTTCAATAAATGGACAAAGTAGCTGTATTTACTCACAAGAACTTAACTGTGGCGTTTTCGTTGCCCTCGCCGTCGTTGTTGCCCGCTCGCTAACGTCGGCTTCCATACAATAGCAAATTATACACGTCAATACTCACAGTACGGCCGTTATTCACCGGTAAAATTTTGTCTTTATATTTCAATTGAAAAATATAATTATATCCTTGAATACGGAAGACCAATCGATAACAATTAAAAATACACGTTTCTGGTAATTTTGTGATACTTTTCTGATACATTTCAATGTTTCGGTTTAAATAAACTACCCCATAAGCTTGCAGCTTTGACTATGATCGTGTTGAAATAAAAGTACATCTGGCTTATTCTATCTATTTTTGTTCAGTAATAGCTATAGTTAACGCTATGGGTCAAACTTAATACTTTTTTTGCGTTTTTTCGACTCTCCTAGAGATTGTAACTTACAGAGCACCAATGCGTTCTCTTCACGTTTGTCTCCTGCGAGGTCCTCTCAAGTGAAGCATCTTGGGCCTCAATGAATGGCTCTGAATTAACACTTGCAAGGAAAGCAAAGGCGACCACAACAAGGGCCACGAAAGCTGATGACTCCATTTTGTTGGTGTCTGTGCTCCAATTCCCGCTAGGGCTAACTTTTTAACGCCACGAAATGTTTGTTTGTTTACTCACGGCAAGTGTCACAAGATACCGAAAATTAAAGTAATGTCAAATGGCTTTGTGGCAATGTTTCCCTTCTTGTGTAAACTAATTTTCGATCTACCATTTAAGTTGGTAAATTAGACTAAGAGTGGGATAGTCTGAACCCATGGGAAAGTAGATACATGCAAATGAATTGGAGCTTTTTAATAATATTAGGGAGCTTAAGCACGACGACGGCAACGGCAACGAAAACTTCAACCGAAAACATATCTTTATTTTATTTGTGCATTTCAACTCGCTCAACTTTTACAAAAATGACGAAACTATCCAGGAACCAAATTGGTAGAAGCGGCTTACAAGTTAAGAAAAAAAATGAAAAATTCACCGTCGTGCGTTCACGTTCTCCACAAAACCTTAAATGTGGTCATTTCATGTTGTTGTTTTGCAGAGGACGACAAAGAAATGTGCCAAAATGTAAAACGCAAGTGTAGAGCGATTGTTTTTGCTCGTTAAACCTATTGTTTTACGGCGTTGTCGTTGCTGTCGCCATCGTCGTTGCTCACGCTCCCAATGTCCGGCCTTAAACCTTTTTCAAGACAAAAATGTTAACCTTAATGCAAATCATTTCTATCGTAATTTAATATGAAACTTTTCAGAAATTTTTTATGGTGCACAAACTGACGGCTTTGGGAGATTTTCCATCAAGTGGGACGTAAAAATCTTGTTTATTTCATTTAGTCAACTGAATACAGTTTGCTTATGTCAAAGCAAAGCCCACATTTACCGTGTATAACTTTTTAAACAGCTTTCTTTTCCTTAGAATAAAAATCGGCTTTATAGTATTTCAAACTCGTGAAATTGGGAGAGCAAATTTCCTTGACTTGACTTAAAGACTCTAGTTTGAATCGTTTGAATCAAGTGAAACACTTTTTAAGGCTTCAAACTTTTGAACAATTTTAACATTTTCAGTCTGTTTCTAAATTAACTCTTTCGTCAATACAACCCTAATGATGATAGATGCCACCTTGCTTGTGTTGTATTGTCTCGCAAAATTGCAATCGTACATAAGCTTCTGCTTGTTTTGTTAAGTTCTTTCAGTAATTTCTACTTACAGTTTAGTCCTGTTTATCTAATGAAATCTAAGGTGAAAAGTAAAATGTTCTGAATATTTTTAATGACTGTCCGGAGGCACCAAACGGTTAATTTCAGTGGACTGTTCGGAAGTCATTACAATGCGGACACTCGAGCCGTGAACAGTCAAGCTTTTCTCCGCCTTTTTTTTTTTTCAAACGCTGTCCAATTAGAAACTCCCTTGAAAACAATGAATCCGACCTTTTTTAACAACATTGAATCAGAAAAAAGATGTAAAGTTCTTTGCGAGTGATAAATTTTCTTTAGTCTGTTTATATTGCAGAGAGAGAAAAAGTCCAAAAAAGCCGTTCACGGTTCCAGTGTCCGCACTGTAATTGCCTCAGAAAATCAGATTCAGTCTTAAGGAAAATCAAAAGTTTTCTTCGGCAAAATATCTCCTCGAAATTGTATAGCACTGGAAAACTAATTTCTTGCCTTTTCGAGGACGCAAATTTGTCGTTAACAATGGAAAAACAGGTTACCTAGCATTTTCGTAAACCCAACAACAGCTAGTAAATTTGGAGAATAAGATTCCTTTTTCGATTACTAAAACTTTCTGTGACTAAAAAATTTCAGCTAAAGCATCTGCTGAACAAATCACACTGTATTAGCTAACGGCGTGCAAAATGCCTTTAAAAGGCCATCAAACGACCTCGTTAAGTTCTCGATAGGTCTTCCTGGGTTTCTGGGGGGAATCTTACCATTATGCTGCATCATGGAGTTAATTAATCTCAGCTATTTTGCCTCTTGCAACCGTAGATAATTAGCCTTAGTTGTTAATTAACTACTTTAAGACTGAGAGCAAATAACTCTAAAGTAGTGTTACTAATGAAATTTCGTTTTCACACTCCGGAACTTAAACATAAGTAACGACAACGGCGATGGCAACGAAAGCGTCACTTAAAAAATAACTTCAAATTATTTGTGCTACTCGACTCATCCAACTTGTGCAAAAACAGCGACTGAACTAATCTACCTAGAAACTATTTGCAGGCGTGGCGTTCGAGTTAAAAAAGAGTGAAAAATTCACCGTCGTGTGCTCACGTTCTACACAAAATCTTGAGTCACTGTTTGGTCATTTCACGTTGTTGTTTTGCAGCGAAAGGCGAAGAAATGTACCAAAATTGAAAACGCACGTACAGGGCAATTGTTTTTCGCTATTAAAAATATTGTTTATTTGTGGCGTTGTCGTTGCCGTCGCCGTCTTTGTCACAACGGAAGCACACATGATGCACACGATTTTGAACGCAGAAGCCAACTGAAATTTTTATCATTTTAACAGGCGTTCAAATGGATGGACAATCGACATTGTGGCTGGTTGGCAAAACGCAGGAACTGTCTCAGCTTACAGATGAGTTTCAGGGACTTAGTGCAAGAGAGAGTATTAAAAATAATTAGATTTTCAAGGGGCAGTGTAGAATCAGCTGTATAAACATCCGTTGCAATTTCGTAGAAAAAAATGTCCGACAACTGCCAGACGTCTATTGTATTGTATCTTGTAGAAGATGAATAGTTGAAACGTAAATTTAAAACTTAAACACCGGATACCAACGTCTTTTGCTTGTAAACCAATTTTTGTTACATAAACTATTGTATCGTAATTAAATGCATTATATTATACTTAATTCCACAGACTATAGGTAGGTCGCGTGTACAGAACAATATATGGCAAGCTTACTTCTAACTTCGGGTCGCAATAAAATAATCATATTTATGAAATTTAAATTTTGCAAAGTAGGACACACGGAAGAAACTAGATTGCTTCAGTAACATTTACAGTCAACTCTCTTGATTGCGAACACCCTTGGGACCGCGAGTTAGTGTTCTTAATAGCGAGAGTCCGTAAAAGCGGGAGTTTATTTCATCTCTGACGATTGAGTGACATGGGAACAAATAAGTCAGAAAGGAATATTCTAACGGGTTGTTACAGAGGGTTGCGTGTTGTCATGGGATGCTACGGGACTATTTAGCTGTTTGACGGGAGATTCTTGTCATTTTACGTCAGTCAGTCGTCTTGTTTGCTTTTTTCTTTTTTTTTTTTCGCTAAAGTTTTGGTTTAAGTAGGTTTTCAAGCGTAATTTAGTCACCGTTTTTTGTTTTTGTACCCTTTCCTTGGGGTCCAGTGCCACTGCAATAGATAGGGAATGTGTTTCCATGATTTTTTTTTTTTTTGGGGGGGGGGGGGGGGCGCACTTCTTAAGGATAGGATAGGATAGGATAACTTTATTTATACACGGGTTTTCCATCAGCTACTTAGATTATCATTATCAACTATCTATCTACCTAACTAGGATTATAAAAGCTAAAAATAATAAACCAAAGCTAAACAATAAATGCTGCTTTTCTTGGGGGCCGTGTTTAAAAATCTTACTTATAACTGTGGCGTCTCAATTTAGTCTTAAAATCATTCAAGGAAGTTGCTTGCCGTAAAGCTATTGGCAAACTGTTCCACAACTGAGCTCCACTGTATGAGAAACTTTTCTTTAAATAATCAGTGCGCGGTTGTGGAAGAGTTAGCGTGTTTTCAGTATTCCTTAAATGATAAGAATTCAAATTATCGCGAAAAACAAAGTTTGATCTTAAATATTCAGGTGTCATCCCATTTAAAGTTTTATACATCATAATTGAATTTTTATCCAATCTTTGATGACAGAGTTTTCGCCACCCTAGTGCCCGGAACAAATCATCCAAGCTGCTATCATATCCAGCGGACATCAAAATGCGGGCTGCGCGATTTTGAAGCTTTTGAAGCGTATCAGAAAGGCCTTTGTCACAATTTCCCCACACCTCATTACAAAAATCAATAATAATAATAATAACAATAATAATAATAATAATAATAATAATAATAATAATAATAACCTTTATTTACCCTCGGCAGTGTTTATAGCACAAGTGCTAGTGGGGCCGAACATTAAACCTCGTAAAGCAATAATACAAATTGAAAATAACGTGGTTAAAAATCCCAACTGGCAAGAGGCAGACCAGCTGGCTATTTACAGGCGCGTCCGAGGAGTTGAACTTGGGGCTACCGAGAAACAACTCCAGGTAGTGGTCAGAGCGGGACTTGAACCCGGGACCACCGGATTTCAAGTCCAGCGCCCTAACCACTCGACCACGCTCCCTCCTATAAATCAAAGTGAGGTGGTGGTGTTTTAGAGGTCTTTCGTATCTGGCGTGGTAAAATTCTTAGCTTTTAAGAGGGAATGTCTACTAAGACCGAGCGAAATCATAAAAAAGTGGCACATGATGGAAAAATCAAAACTCTGCAAATTCCGTCCAGAGATACTCCATACTAGTTTAAAAAACGTGGTGGGATTTTTTTCCTGAAATATATTTTTTAAACCGGAAAAAATTGAAAAAACAGTGACGGCCCCTCGTGGTGTGAAAAACACCCGAAATAAACATGGTTCGCACCTTCTCGTAAACTTCGTTCTGTTCAATTCGCATCAAAGAAAACCCAGTTTTCTTCTTGAAAATTTGCTTTTGAAATGTTTATTAAGTATCTGAGTCCAAAAATACTCCAGTGGATGAATATTCCTGGTCATGAGGAGCCACAAAAAGTCTCAAAAATTCGCTTCCTCCAAATTCTGAATTTGGCGCACTTTTTTTTAATAGAAAATTTCGCGATCCGGTAAAACACTAAAACCCTTCAAATTTACAATTATAGATTGAGGAAGTATCGCTCTAAAACCAGGTTTAAAAAATAGCTTCGGGCTTTTTACCAGCGCCGAGCATTAGAGGTCTCAAAATCACGAAAATCGCAATATCAACGTGTAAACAAACTGCACACGACTGCAACCAAACTAAGAGAAACTATTGAAATTTCATGTAGTTTACCTCGGCATTCGGCTTTAAACCACCAGTGAAAGGTCATGTTTCGCTAACTGCAATAAAGCATTGTCTAAATAAGATATTTGGTTGTGTTTGTATCCTTTCATTATTGTATAGCCATCTTGATGTGTGAAGTCAACAAGATAAATTATCATCACTTATTGCGATGGAGCGACAATAAACTCAAATGACTTACCATCGGACCACTTCTTTTCGACTTGAAGATCGTTTAAAATGGAGATGAGTTTGATTTTCTTTGAATTTCGAAACGATTTTTTTGTTTCGAGCTGTCGTTTCGAGATCCGTTCGCAGGATTTACTTGAAGCGAAAGCGCTCGTGGATTACTGTTCGACTCTGTTTATGGCATAAGTCACGCAATAAAATGTCACGCTTTTTTAATTCACGTGACGTTAGGTTTGACTATGTTGGGTGAAAAACACACGGGAAACGTGTGTCCTGACATGCTGAAAACAAAAAACAAATTAAAAACAATGAAATCTTTACCAAAGTGTGGACAGGACCGATGATTTATAGCCGAATGTTTTTAACATCTATACACACCAAAAGGACTGAGCCACAAAGCAAACCTTCCTAAAGTATGTTACTCTGCATTTTAATGAGGTGAAACCTTGGGGAACACTTTTCTTGTTAGAACCACTAAGTATTAACGCCTTGGTTTTCGCCTTCGTGCAAAAGTCACTACGGTCTCATCCCTGACTGTTCTCTTGGGGATGGGACACAACAATGTTATCAGCCAGAAAAAATCACTCCTCACTGCTGTCTTGCGCATCCTTGACAAAGAGAATGCAGTTTGTCGATGTATGGCTTTTTCCATTGAATTGTTACAGGTGAGAGGTCAATGCCAAAGGAAATACAAATTTCCTAATGGTAAATGAAAAATAGGGGTTGGGCGGGGATGGGGTGAGCGCGTGCTCATTTTCCCGAACAGCGGCGCGTTATCGTCTTTTGATTCATCATTTACCAGTGCTTTCTTCGAGGCAACGTGCAAGAAGAAACCTGCTGTTAAGGTTGCTAGCTACTTCAGCACACATCAATCATTGATCTTGAACTGGATCATTTGTCACAGCAATACATTGTAATAAATTAAATAATGGTTTGTTTCACGATGTAGTTACTCAAGTTGTAGATCGCGACGTTTCGACTGCTTCTGCTAGTCTTCATCAGGCAATGAGGTCGACCGGATCACACTTCAGTATTTATGTCACCAAGGTCTGATCCTGCAAGTGTCGCATACAGGGTCTGCTTTACTTCCGGTTTGCTGTCAAATAGGACTTCTGAACTAGAACCGAGTCCTTCGTAACGCACTTGACTTGAGTATCCATACCATATCTAGTCTGTTGCTCTCTTACTGACTATGCTGACCACCGGTAACAGCGTGGTTTGTCCCGCAAGCTTCTCCGCATAGTCGACTGAAGCTCTGTCAAAGGACTTCTCGTCTCGCGCTCTAGGGAGAGCTGGTGTCGGCCATATGACAACCGCTTCCATCACGTCTAGCTGTCATATGACGTCATCATACCCCGTTGCGGACCCCAGAGGAGACATGCTTGAACGTACGATCTCTCCTCGGAGTCTCATAGCCGACATTGCCATGCTTTTTGTACTTGTGAAGTTATGGAAGGGGATTCTCTGCCCCTCTCCGTCTCCAGAAGACAAAAAAGAAAAAAAAAGGAGTTCTAGATAGGATTTGAGCTATGTTGACATGCGAAGGAGTATACCATGTTTACTGAATCGCACACTTTGGTTTTCGGACAACCAAAACTGATAACTCTTCAGGTCGCTCTAGGACGTCGACCCTTGCAGCATCTTGGTTGATAGAGCGCCGGCATGTGGGCCTTCCATGACGATGTAAAGATGTTTGCCTTTGCTTGCTTCACAGTCAATGCAAACTCCTCTTTAAATCCGTTTAGCACATCAACAGTGTGCTGCGACATCAGAATGTTTATCACTAGAGAGCTCGCGACGCAGCGTGTCTGGTGAACGTATTGCGCGAGACAGGGCGCCTGACTCATGTGGTGTCATTTCTTGGCATGTACCTGACAGGAGCCACTCCTTGTCCACCATCAAAGTTCGTCCGCTCGCATTTTCCGATGAGCGTTTTAGCTGAGACCTAATAGCGCTGACGTCTGTAGGTGCCAAGTGCGAATTTAGTGCGTCTATAGGCCTAAATGTAGCTCCTGATGTGATATAATAAAGTTACTTTATGTTCCAAATCTGAACTGTGCAAAAGGACAAGCCAAAGGGGCTCCTATATGTTTTTGCGGCCGAGCCTTTCACACCTAAATTTTAACTCTTACTATCGTTTCACACATACTGTGTACTATGAGTAGAAACCCCCCCCCCCCCCCCCCATCCCCCCAATCCCCTCGGGCTCGATCCAATGCTTGCAGTTTCTGGTACTGTTTTTGGTGTCGCCTCGGTAGCTTTCGCAATAGGCCCGCGGTCACGGCATATACCTATGCAAAAGATTGCTAAGCTCACTTATTGATTTATGTAGTGATTAGTTTAAAGTTCAAAACACCAGCGACGAAAAAGACAAATGCTAGTCACGTTTGGGTTATACTCCCAAGCAGCCGCTTTTAGGGGAGCAGGTAATACGATGTCCCCTAAAATGACGACTGCGTGGGTCCAGGCTACGTTTGGATTGCACTGTTTCCAAACTAAATTGGCCCATTGTTCGTAAATCAGTTACAGAGGAGGCCAGCGTTTATGACAAAATTAAGGTGTACTTACCAATTCAATAGCCCAATGGAATCAGTACACCGGTTTGTCGCAATAAAGCTATGGACTCTGACTTGCCTATTTCACGGTCTGCTATTCTCACCTTGTCAGTATTGCAGTATGTTAAGAGAGCCCATGCGGATCTCGTCATCGGTTAGCACCTCTGCACCGGCCAATTTCGCACTGAGATGGGACAGGTTAGACTTTTTCAAAGTCCGTTTTCGTGGGAGCTCGGCTCACGACTCCGTCGCCTTGTTGGTCACTCTTTCGGTGCATAAGAAGTCGACTTGTGGCAAGTCTATAATGGTTTACACAGAAATGTAGCGGAAGAAAGAATCACGCGCGCGCTAAGATAAGCTCAACATCACTTATTCGAATACTGCTAGTGTTGTCCCGAAACGTGTTTGTTTTGTGAAATTTCACGAGGTATGCATTAAAGGGCCCTAGCCAGCCACGCCTTTGTTTTTGTTTATATGCGAGAGTTTGGCTATTATATTTTACTCGGAGCATGTCGAAATGAACGAAATCACTGTGAAACTACTAAAGATAATGAAACATACTTTCGGGAACACAAAGCAATAAGATTTAGCTTCACCATGCAATATCAATAATTTTGATGGCATCGAAAATGGCGGAGGCTGACTAGGGTCCTTTAAGTTTGTTGTTGTCTTAACGGTTTTGCACTAGAGTTGCACCAAAGAAAGATTTGAACGGTTTACTAAAACACTTTTTTTCTGTTTGACCACCTTGTCAGATAATTGAAGCATCCGCAAATCCCACAAGCTGATTTCACCCGGTCACGACCGAAATGGCCGTTAGGATGATTGAAATTATCAGAAAATTCTTTAAACGCAGCGTAAATACAAAAATCTACAAGTGTTTTATAACATAGAAATTTTGTATATTTGGTAATTGTTCTAGCATCATCATTGTGTGTCCATCGGGTGCGTGACGATATTTCAATCAGAACAACGGCGGTGTTTATAAGAACACAACAGATCATTGTAAGTAAAATAAACACATTAAAAAAAAAGTGCTACAGATCAGTGAAAATTAACGATTAAACAGAAAACTGAACTTTTTTAAAGATCTTGTTAACGAAGAATTGATGCACCCAACCATTTTTCAGGTACTGTTATCATCATTGATCACGGAACTCTTTATCTGTCTGTATATCTTTATCTTGTTTATAGCTGTTATTTATGTTGGCAAACCGACACATGCGAAAAGAACGAACGTCATTCTGGTTGAGAAACTAAAAAAGTTCTCGTTAAGTCACAATTTTCTTATATCCCCTTATACCGGTATCTGTTCAATTTCCTCTCGTTAAAACATCATTCAAGCAATTATCCTTGCTCAATAAACCATTCACGCACACGCCATGACCGTCGTGAAATAAACAACCTGAATCGAACATCACTGTTCACGGAGAAATTCAAAAGCCGCGTTAATGCGTGAACAGTCACGTTTGGATGTTCAAATAACTTTAAAGGAACTAGTTTCAGACGCCCTGATGTTTGATTTTTTTTTTTTTTTTTTCGATTTTGGCCATATGTAAGAAAAACCAACACTCCGAAGGAAGCCGTTGCGTGACCGAAACAAGTACAGTCAAAAACAATCGAAGACGGAAGATTATAAAGTCCGGCGGTTTCTGAGATGACTGTGGAGAACTTTAAAATTAGATATTTCTGTAAATATTTTCTTTGAGCCGACAAGGTTTTGTTACCGTCAAAGGATTTTTGCCCCTTCAATTGGCATTTGCCAAGTGACGTGAAGGCGATAGCAGAAGCATTAGTCACTGAAGGAGATCAATTATCAACCCTTCGAGCTATGATGGCTTTGTATGGTGCATTAAGCCAAGAAACTGATACTTAGATGACATCTTATTCAAGGTGAGCTAAATATGAGCTTTCTGTTGATTGGTCCATCGTACTATTGAGGGAAACAAGGAAAAAAATTACAAAAGTCTTTGGTGATTTTGACAAACATGTTTATCGCTTACAGTTGTTGACAGATAATGTTGCAATTATCGGGATTTTGAGAGCGTTAGTTCTCAGCGCTGATAGAAAGCCCGAAACTGATTTTTAAACCTGCTTTTAGAACGGCATTTCGTCAATCAAGAATTCTAAATTTCAAGTGATTCGGTGTTTTACCGGGTAGGGAAACTCTCTCCTGAAAAAGTGCGCCAAATTGAGAATTTCGACTGAGCCAATTTTAGTAACTTTCGGTACCTTCCCCATGACCTTCAAAACTAAAGCAGAGATCTATTATTGGCCTCAAACGATTCGTAAACACTTCAACTGCACATTTCCAAGCTTAAAATGAGGTTTTTTATCTATGCGAATTAAACAGAGCGAAGTTGAGAGAAGGTATGGGACACGTCTATTTTGGGTGCTTTTATAGACACTTGGGCCCGAACACATTTTATTCAATTTTTCTGGGTTTAAAAAAGAATTCCGAGAAATCAAAACCACCACGTTACTAGAACTACCATAGGGTATCCTTAGTCAATTTGTGAACGACTTTCATTTTTTATCATGTGCCACCCCTCGCTCGGTGTTAGTAGACATTCCCTCTTAAGTCAATACATGTATATTTTATTTTTCAAGTGGAATTTGCAATGATTCAGTCAATGTTGTCACATTAGGTCACACTTTTATTGAACTGATACTGATCTGGGCGGGGGGACTTTCATATAAAAGTGACGGGGGTAATCGTCGTACCTTTAAGGGGGTAAAACTCGCAGTTTTAGACCCCTTTGGTTGTTTAAGTCTAAAATAACCTCTGTTAGAGGAATGGCGGTACCTTTTAGGGTATTGAGTTAAAAATATGAGGAGAAGTAAATGTCAGTCAACTGAATTGGTACCTCCAGTAGAAAAAAATTGTTCAGACCACGCCCACAAAAAAAATTCTGGTACCTTTTAGGAGTTCTTTTCAAAATTTCCGATGATCGGACCCTACTTTTATATGGGAGTCTCCGCCCTTCCTCCCCCTCCCCGGAATTCTGACTAGCTTGCACACGAGACTTAAGCGGGGAAATCTTTGCAAATCATTGCAAGCTAGATATAGTTGAATACCCCCGTGTTAAGCGGCCATCCTCGGGGAGATGACAAGTAGCCGCCTAATAGGGTTTCGTTAGAAATTAGTTAAAGGCGTGGTAGAATTATTTGAATACTAACAAACTTGGAAGCTAAGGTCAACTGTTGCACATAATACAGCCTCTTATTCACTTATTATTTTTGAAAACAATATAGGAGAATCGGGAAAGCTAAAAGGCGGCCGCGGCTGTTTAATAGCGGTGACCGTTTAACAGGAGTTTTATTTACAGTATTATACAGACAACAGTTTCGGGACTGGCTTGACTGTAATAAGATTTCCACGCTTTGAAAGCAAACTTTTATAGAGAGTTAACCTTGACTAGACATATCGAGCTGACGGATTCGGAGCATCGAAAGTGGACTTCGAGCAAGTCTACTCTTTGGCCACCAATGCAATAAAATCATGAATGTTCTTTTGTTGTTTGTCAAAGGAAGGAGAATACAATTTGAGGACATTATTTTCGTCCGAAAGTTTACTCGTTTTTTAAGATTAAAGTATGTCGAAATGTTGGGTTACGTTTGCGGGCCACATCAACACTCGGGAAACATCACTTTGGGCGTAACTGATGGCTGTGTGACGATAGGATTGGGAAAACTAACTCATTTAACTCGGTAAAACTTTGCTCGGCAACTCGCTTAGCCTGCGGGAACGGCAATCTCGCTACAAATTCCTGATACTTCGAGATCTGCTACAACTGAACTTCGAAGGACACTAACGACCAACACAGAACTGTATCCGCACAGTTTAATCACAACTCAAAAATTCACAACATCAACTAAACAATTACAAACAGAGTATATTTATAGTTAGCAGAGGTATTCAAAACAGTTTCACAACAAACGCCGGGAATAATTGGTCCACAAAGAACGTTGATATTGTCGCGAAAGCTATTCAAACTGGAAAAACTCGTATTCTATAGGCTAGAAACACAGTTAAACTGGTTACAAAACTATGGAACGTCTGTTCTATTATGTGATGAAATGGGCAGAAACGTAACGGAAGCGTAAAAAGGCTAGTACAGCTAGGAACATAAAGCAAACCTACAAGAGCCTCTGTTCCATTGTGTTGAGAGAAATACAGTAGGTCTGCTGTAACTACATTAGACCGGAGTTCAGCAATTTTTCAAAGCAAACAAAATTAGAGTCAAAACAAGAGAACATATGCAAATAAAAAGAACCAGAAGCAAAAACAAGCGACAACCTATTGAATTTACAATAGAATCCTAAGCAAACAGTTCGAGGACTTTTTAGATCCGATCTATGTTATTTTGTTACATACAATCAAGTTTTTAGGTAAATTGTGCCAAACATATAACTCGTAAAAGCTAAGGATGTGCCTGAAAGGCATGCCTGAAGCTTTGAAAATATAACAAGACAAAAATTCCACCACAAAGTGGGCATTTACTTTCAAGAAATCGGACCTAACCCAAATAGGGTAAACGAACATGGCAAGCGAATATTACAACTGAATTTAAAGGAAAATATATAATTAGACGATATTTTATAATAAGGATGACCACTGCTATGTACAGTACCGAAGAAAGAAAACGTTTTCACGTATACGTATTTACTAAAGTAGTCAACGCAATCTGAACTATAACCTGGGATATGCATTCGATATCTCTTCATAAAATAGCTGAAGTTAACTTACTTATTGTACTCTCGATGAGATAGATTACATAACGTAGAGATGGCAGAGCTACATGCATCCTCGTGGAATGGGGAAGAGAAAAAAGCTAAAACGAATTTTCCTCCCGTTCCGACTTTTTTCTTGTCCCCACCATCTGCCCCTGGGTCTCCGAGGACGAGCTTAGTGGATCATAAAAAAAGAACAAATTAACCCAAAGTTTTTAATCTCGTTCCCAGAGTCACTCTCCTTCTCGTCCCCTTCTCTCTCGCCCTGGGGAACTGGAAGAGAGGAGTCCTGGGAACGAAAATGGGACAGGAAGTATCAAAAAGGTGCTGAAATAACGTGCTACCTTTGAACCAAGTGGTCACTAAATTCTTTGGCCTGTTAACTGTTTAATGTAAAAGAACTGAGAAAGTGACTTTCAGCATAAGAAATTTTTAGAAGGTCTTATATCATATGTTGTAACGTTCACGACATTTGAATTGCAAAGTCAACTGACGAAATACACTACACAAAATTTTAGGGTTTTTTTTTTCTTATTGGCTGTTCTGACTGTTGTTGTTTAAAGATCACACTTATTCTGGAGCGACTTGCACCTGAATAACGATCGTGTCGTCCACAATGTAGCGCCTTTTTGTTACTTTGGTGAGACATACAAACTCAGGGAGGCCGCACCCAATGTTTCCAAATGTCAAAGGCCTTTCGCACATTGATCGTAAGGACACGACAATGTTTTCCCTGTTGTTTGTATCTTCCTGCTGATCAATCAATGTAAGCTTCACGATCCTCTGAAAAGGCCAGGATAATTTGGCATCGTATTCACCTTTCAATAAACCAAAATATAAAGAGAGGTGAGTGTGTTCTCCGGAGTCTCTACCATTTGGAAACAACGCTAATCCGAATTTGTAGCCATAGTTGTAGAATGGAGGACTTTTAATACAGGTCTTCTCTCCACTTTTCGCTCGATTCCGAACTTCACTGAAGGAACTGATTTTCCATGTGTTTTCTTCCGGAAACTGCATCAGTCTGTTTTCAAGAACATTGACTTTATCCTCAAGTTTTCTTGTGACTTCTTCATCTTTTTTCTCAAGTTGTCTTTTGGTCTCTCCGAACTTTTCCTCAAGTCTTCTCGTGTTTTTTTCATACTTCTCCTCAAGTTTCCTTGTCGTCTCTTCGAACTCCCCTTCCATGATGTTGTTCAGCTCTGCAAAAGCCAAGTCAAGATGAAGTCTCATCGCAGATTGAAGATGAGATTCAACCTCTCTCCGCTGAACCTGCAAATAAATAAATGAATAAATAAATAAACAAATTAATTAATTAATTAATTAAATTAAGTAGATGTTGTGGTAATTAACACCGTGCCGCTCGATCGACCAGTTCGCGTTTTTTCCTTTTGGGTCTTCATAGTGGTAATAAAAGTATTTGATGACTTCAGCACCGGAACGAGGTTATTTTCACGGCGTATTCAAAGTTAAGTTTTCCACTTTATAAACGACATTTTAAGAACTAGCTTACAATCAAGAGTATTTTTTAAAATAAGACTAGCCTTGATACATAATTAAATTTGTTGTTGGTGGTCGAACAAATGAGGCCTTTTAGATAAGAAAACATACATGCCGTAGTTGCACTAGCAGGTTGGTGTTATAAGGAGAAGGTCCACTGTAGCACAGTGGAATAAAGCCCCGCCTACGCGAGCAATTTTTATGTGGCAATTTTTATTTGCCCTTGTAGATGATGAGAAATGACCAATTTTTATGCGACAACTGCATTTGCTGAAAAGCTGGCGTGTTAGTTTTTATGTGGCAAATAAAAATTGCCACATAAAAGAATTGTCCGTGTAGACGAGATGCCACATAAAATGTGACAATTTTTGCAACGTCATCTGTAGAACCCAGTACCTACAGTCCCTAACATTTGCGCATGCATCCAGCATGGCGCCATCTTGATTTGTGCCTTTCCATGATCATCTCCGCTGTGCGAAATTATTACTGACGCAAATTAACAACAAATATTTGTCGAGCCATCTACAAGGGCAAATAAAAATTGCCACATACAGTTGCCACATAAAAATTGCTCGTGTAGACGGGGCTTAAACGTCATTTCACCAGTTTTAAAACTAGGAGTTGTTCGACACCCCGTGTTACAGTTTTTTGTTATTACCTTAGCTGTACATCCCATTTGATCATAAGGACAGGATGTTATGGCCATCGGACAAGATGCTAAATGGTGCTGTAAAAAGATAAAGGAAATCAATAATTACGGCTTGCTAAAAAATCCAAAACTTTAATGCAAATGTATAGTCAATTAGGAATTTCCTGTTAAGGCTTCGACTGATTCTAATTAGCTTTTTAAACTGGAGCAGTACAACAAACTAAAGCAGGGGTCGACTGTGAATTTCTCGTATAATGGAGGCGAAAGTGGTCATCAATATATGAATCATCTCGTAGATGAGTTGTGGTCTTAAGATCAAGTGAAAAAAGGAAGAAAGAGAGAAAAGTAGAAGAAAGGAGGGATGAAGGGAGGAAGGAAGAAAGAAAGAAAAACATTACCTCTTTTGACCTCAGCTCACCAGTCCATTGACAGCCTTCATTTCCACATTTGATGATCAGGGATAGAATTTTTCTTTCCGTTGCTTTATCAGCGAAGATGTCCTACAAAACAACAACCAGCTTGAATATGAAAAATCACTCTCTTGAGCCTAAAAAACAGCAAATAATAATTACGACGACAACAAGAACAACGACGACGACGACGACGATGGTCTACGCTTTTTCCTTTTCTTTCTTTTTTTTAAGCAATTTTTCCATTGCATACCTTTTTTAAGCCACATTCTACTCCATCCTCGCCGTCCTTGGCCGAAGACATTAACAAACGAAGACATTTACAAATATAAGTTTCATTGTACTAGTATAGTTACCTTTAACCAAACTGGACTATATTTCTTTTAAATTTCATTGGTGTAAGTGTGACTTTGCTTCAAAGTACTTTTCAAGAAATTTCTGATATAATCCTTTGAATTGATGGCTTCACGATAGTACAATAGCAAACAGCGGAATTAAAGAGAACTTGCCTTGTCTTGGAGCAGGCTAATTCGGTCAACTGGGCAATTAAACTGTTGTCCATCATTCTCCAGCCTGTTTTAAAAATAGTAATTTAAGAAAAACTCTGATTAAAATATTTTCAATTCAAAAATTCAAAATTTCAACCTGCTGAACATCTAAATGCCACTATCATGCAGCATGTACAATGTCGTTCAACGTTCAAGCCTGAAATTTTTTCAGGCTTTCTTTTCGCAACTGCTTAAGTTGTGCAAATAACTGTGAGGGTCTTTCTTCTTTTTAATCTCTCGTCTACAGTTCAATATACGATGTTTCATATATTCATATTTATTTATTCATCCTTCACGGGTATATTGCGAACTCACAGTATGACCAGCTCCCAGTTGGCTTGATAGCTCAGTTGGTAGCCTACTGCACCGGCATCGCAGAGATTATGGGTTCGAATCCCTTTCAAGCCAGAATTTTTTTCAGTTGGCCGATTGGGAAATTTTGCAAAAGCTAATTTACGATTTGTATTAAGTTCCCCCCCCCCCCCTTCTTGTGGCCTGAAAATGATGATGCCCCCTCATGGCTTAAAAGAGCTTCAAATAGAACTCAATTGAATAGAGCTTTCAAATAAATAAACTTGCAAGCGACAAATATGAACAGATTGTTATAAACCTTTCGAAAATATCGTAGAACGTCAGTAAAACGCACCGCCTTGCTAAAATTAATGACATGATATGGCGTCGCAAGGTCGTTTTCCGGGAACCTTAGCAATCAATAATTATGCATCAAAGCTGTTCCGGGAAACTTGAGAAAGCAATAATTATGCATCTAAGCTGACTATATAATTACTTTTATTGGCAGCATCAAAAACTCAGTAAAAATGCTTTAACTTGAAGACAAAAGTTGAAGTCTTACACTAATATGAATAAATTCAATAACCCGGGTAGGCACTTTTCAGCACTTGGATAGTCACTCTTAGAGCAGGGAAGCCAGCCAAAAAAGGGCATCCACTGATCGAGCAGTCACATTTGAATGATCGCGCGCTGCGTCTCAGTTTACGGCTCAGCAATGAAGAAACCTCTGCTCATCCATTCCACGATATATAAGTTCTGGCTTTCCCTAGACTTTTTCGGTAACAAACTGCGTCTGTTAAAAATTGGCAACTTTACTACTGTATGGGAAAGTGCAGCCGGGAAATGAACTACATGTCGGGCCCGAGAGAGCGAAAGAAATCAGAGAACTGCAAGCATGCATAACTTAATTATAGGTGTGTGCATACCGTGTTCTAACGGCAAGGATGATTCAGCAACATCAATCGGGGTTACGCCGGCAAGCACTCATCAAAGTCGCTGCATTTTGCAAATTCTGGGGGGAATTTCAAAAGGACTACCTTGTTTTGGGATATTACTTACAGAACTAGTTCATGCAGATTGAACATTGCAATTCCTAGCCGTAACAAGAAACGACGAAATCGAAACTAAATTTGGCAGAAGAAAGGTTTGTCGGGTACATACGTTCAGGTCGTTCAGTTATATATAACGAGGTTCTTTCTAAACGTAAGCGAAACATTTTGTGAAAAACGATTGGTTTGTTCAAGTTATTAGCTCTGTCAGGGTTGCTGAATATAATTCCCATGCATATTAATCGCAAGAAGGAAAGCTTACCTTTTGAAATGTTCATCAAGGCACCGTCTACAAAATCTGTGGCCACATTTCGTCAGGATTGGTTCGTTCAATGGTAACTGACAGATCGGACATTGCAATTCGTGTTCGACTTCATTCGCAAACTCCTCATCGTATCCACCAAGCAATGAACCTGCTCTAGCTTCCGCCATACTGTATTTCGACGGCAGACAACTGGTTCAGTGCTGCGTATCAAGGGTGGATTAATTTCATTCAAATACCATCTCGAACTAAGGCAATCAATCATAGCTGCTAACTGAAATGGAACGGTCACGCGTCCAGGGCACGGCTGATGTCTATTTTCCTTTAAACTATATTAAAGTGGTGCGATTGATCTGAAACATTGGGAGTAATTACCCTTCTAGCAGAGCGTTTCTTTCTGGCAAGATTTTAAGCATGTACCAAGTTGTTCGCGTGTAGTCCTCAATTTTGACTTCATCTCTTTGTTTTTTCATCGCAAAAAAAATGGGCGACAGTTATAATTATCAAATTGGAGGACTGACCGCCGTCCGATTTTATTTATACCACGAAAATTCAATGAGAACGCGGGGAAATTAATTTGGGCTATAAAGCTACATGTAGCTGTTTTGTACTGGGTGTCATCGAATACCGCGAAAATTTTAACCGCAAAGATTTAACCAGCCAATTGTACAAGATTTCCGCCAAAATTAGAGTCATAAGGGTACCTTTCCCTACCCTGCTCACAGAGACTTTTAACAAACCGACCACGAACCCTTTAACTTCCGTAAATTTGTCTGCAGAAGTAAATCCGTGTTTGCTTGTATAAAAAACATATGCATTATTAAAGGAAATAAATGGAGATGTTAAGAATCGACCATAAAAGGACACAGAAAAAATTTGAGCCCCATATGTCATGCAGTGACATATGCATTATTTATTTGAAAAATACTTTGGCTGGAGAAGCTTTTATATAAATTTGCGCGGCCAATTTTTAGTAATTAACGTTTAATACCACTATAACAGTTTTAGAACTGAAGCCATTCTAAATTTTGTCGAATAGTTTGTTCTTTAATTTCCAGATCGGTCATTTTCTTTCCTTACGGCGCAGAAAATCAAATTTAGTTCACATCGTGTTGCTTGGCTATGGCCCAGTTGTTGTGTTTTCTTTTTAAAGTTCAGGACAGTTGCCAAATAATAATTTGAAGTCAGTGTGGTAAATTGGTAATTTAAATTCCCGACGTACAGTTTACGTATTTTGTAATTAAGTGTTGGGTTTGAAAAAAGAAATACTTAAATTGTCTTTAGTTATCCGAGTTGGCAGAAGTGGAATCATTAAAATCAGGGTTGGCCTAAGATTAGGGGAATCCGCATAAGAACAGTCTTGAATCTCCTTTAAATTTTTAAAAGCGAAGATGTTTCTATCTAGAGGTAACTTTTACATTTCTCATAAAATGGTGACGTGGGTACTCAATGTATCTTTTAGAGGTTAAGAAATTAGCGGTATGGCGATCACTGGGGATCTATCCTAGTACCTGTTGACAGGGTTCTCATCTAGGGTATTTGAGGGTTAGAAGCTTCCCCCTCAAAATGCCCAGCTTACCCCCATTCCCCTTCCCCCCTCCCAAAAAAAATATATTAAAATATTGTTATCATTACAGTATATGAGTAATTATATCGGAAAAATCATCCAGACGCGACAAGGTCACTGTACATGCATGAAGTAAGTAAGTAAGTAAGTGTCTACTCGGGACACTATATGACAAGGAGAGTAAAATAATGAAGACAGGCCAAACACGGCTCTTATTGGTTGAAAAAAGAAGTACATGACCTTCAAAACTTTGCTCTTACGAGTTCGTCTTTCAAAGATCTCCCTTTTCTGTACGAAAGTAGGGGAGGATCTTTTTAGATCTCTCTTAGCAGAGGCTGGTTTTCTATCAAATGCCATTTACTCATCAGAATGGTTTTTAAGTAAGGCACAGATGAGCAATATTCTGTAACAAACGGCAAAATGTTTTTGCGCGTTTTTTGTTTGTTTTGTACGTAGTGCCGACATTTTTTCACTGAAATTGACTTCTGACAGACTTTATCTATAAGGTTATCGGGGTAACCTCTGTTGCGTAATCTCTGTTTGAATAGAGTGATGTTTTCTTCAAATGTTGTTTCTGAAGAGTTTGTTCTGAGAAGTCTTAAGGCTTCGCCTTTGATAAGCCTTTATTTATTTTTATTTTCATTTAATTCAATATTTATTCAGGGGCATCCAATTTAGCAGAGCTAGTTCAAATGGAGCCCTGACTTTCCTGGCGCCTGGAGGGTGGCAGGAAGAAAAATGCGTGTACTGGAACGTTTCTGCCGGTTTGAAGTGCGTGCGCACGTCAAGTTATGATTCTTTGAAGCTTTCCCCCTTTTGCCTTCGGCCACTCGGAACTTCTCACGCAAACGATAAATCCTAGATAGAACCCTGGTTGAGGGTATTAAACAAAACAAAAGAATAACAAAAATTACTTGGTGTAAATTTGTACCCAGTAGAGATGAAAATGAATTTCATCCATGGCCGCATAACGTGATTCTGGTCCCTCTAAGGGGGTTCCTTTTAAAATTTCTGACAAGCTTCCCCCAAACATCTATGCATTTATCAAACATGACTACGTTTTTAACTAACAGTGCTGCCACACTAAGATATCACATCACTCATTGCCATCATGTAGCCACTTTCTGCCTTTTGTTAGAACCTAACCACAGCGTACAAGTACCAATATTAAAGGCGCCTCGATTCCAAGCTGTCTAGAGCTTCTTGTTTACTGAATATCCAAGGCGCGCCTCCTGAAACAATTGTTTGATTTTAAATTTGTAGTGTACTCGTTTATTAGATAACGAGATCTGCAAAAATGATTGTACTATAGCAAGTGTACAGTAAAGCAAACGTGTTATCTCTGACGATTGAGTGACACGGGAACAAATTAGCCAGAAATGAATATTGTGACAGAGGGTTGCGTGTTGTCATGGGATACCTCGGGACAATTTGGATGTTTGGCGGGAGAGTCAAACAGTCAGTCAGTCTCCTTGTTTGTTTGTTTGTTTGTTTGTTTTCTTTTTTTTTTGTTTTGTTTTTTTGTTTTTTTTTTTTTCGCTAAAGTTTTGTTTCTAAAAGGTTTTCTAGCGTAATTTTGTCAGCGTACTTTTCGTTCTCTTTCCTTTGGGTCCGGTGCCACTGCATTAGATGGGAGATTTGCTTCCATGTTTTTTTTTGTTTTGTTTTTTTTGGGGGGAGGGGGGGTGGAGGTGGGGGAACTTCTTAACGGTGGTGTTTTAGACGTTTTTCGTATCTGGCGTGGTACCATTCATATCTTTTGAGCCAATACATGTATATTTTATTTTTCAGGTGAAATTTCCAGTGATTCAGTTCATGTTGTTACATTAGGTTATACTCTTATTGACCTGATACTGGCCCCGGGTGGGGGTGGGGGACTTCCATAGAAAAGTGACGGGGGTGATCGTCGTACCTTTTAGGGGTTAAAATTTGCGGTTTGGTGCCCCGTAGGGTGCTTAAGTCTAAAATGACCTCTGTTATAGGAATGGTGGTACCTTTTAGGGTATTTAGCCAAAAAAATATGAGAGGAAGTAAATGTCAGTCAACCGATTTGGTACCTCGTAGGGGTTAAAAATTGTTCAGACCACACCAACAAAATAAAATTCTGGTACCTTTTAGGGATTCTTTTCAAAATTTCCGACGACCAGAACTCACATTTATATGGGAGTCTCCGCCTAGCAAAGGTATTCAAAAGAGTTTCACAATAACTCCGGGAATAACTGACCCACAGCGGACGTTGATATCGTCCACAAAGCCAATTAATCTGAAAAAACTCCTATTCTATAGGCTAGAAACACAGTTAACTGGTTACAAAACTATGGAACGTCTGTTGTGTTACGTGATGAGATCGGATACGTAACGAAATTCTGTTAAAAAAGAGAACAAAGAGTAGTAGAGATATAAAATTGCTGAACACCGTTCTAAAGTAGTTACAACAGACCTACTCTACTTGTCTCCACACAATGGAAAAGGTTCCTAAAGCAATATTTCAAATCAAACAAAAGTCTAAACCAGAGAAAATATGCAAATAAAAATAACAAAAAGCAAAACAAACGACAACCTATTGAATTTACAATAGAATCCTGAAGCAAACAGTTCGAGGACTTTTTAGATCCGATCTATATTATTTTGTTACATGCAATCAAGTTTTAGTTAAATTCTGCTAACATATAATTTTTCTCGTTAAAGCTAAGGATGTGCCTGAAAAGGCATGCCTGCAGCTTTGAAAATATAACAAGACGAAAATTCTACCACAAAGGAGACATTTACTTTCAAGAAATCGGACCTAAATCCCAACACGGAAAAAGGACATTGCAATTGAATATTCCAACTGCATTTAAAGTGAAATTATTAAATTAGACGATATTTTATTATAAAGATGACCACTGCTACGTGCCGTGCCGAAAAAAGAAAACGTTTTCATGTATTTACTAAATTAATCAACACAATCTGATCTATAATCCGGGATATACATTCGATATATTTTCATAAAATATCTGAAGCTTACTTTACTGACTTTAATTGTACTCTGATTAGATAGATTACATAAGGAAGAGATTGCAGAGCCGTGACATGCATCCTCGGAGACTGGGGACGAGAAAAATCAAAACGAATATTTTCCCGCCCATTTTGAATTGCTTCTCATCCTCACCATCTGCCCCTGGGTCTCTGAGGATGAGCTAACTGGATCATAAAAAAAAATTTAAAACACGAAGTTTATGCAATCTTGTTTCCATAGTTACTCCTCTTCCCGTCCCCTTTTCTCTCAGCTGCTCGCTTTTGGGAACCGGGAGATCTTGGGAACGAGATTGGAAATATATGTGACAGGAAGTATCAACAAGGTGCTGAAATATCGTGCTACCTTAGCTTTGAACCAAGTGGTCACCAATTTTTTTGGCGTGTTAACTGTTTAATATAAAATAACTGAGAAAGTGACTTTCAGTATTAGAAGTTTTTAGAAGGTCTTGTATCATATGCTGTAACGTTCACGACACTAGAATTGCAAAGTCACTGATGAAATACACTACACAAAATAATAGGTTTTTTTTTCTTATTGGCTGTTCTGACTGTTGTTGTTGTTGTTTTGAGATCACACTTATTCTGGAGCGACTTGCACCTGAATAACGATCGAGTCGTCCACAATGTAGCGCCTTTCTGTTAGTTTGGTGAGAGATACAAACTCAGTGAAGCCCCAACCACGGTTTTCATATGTCAAAGGCCTTTCGACCACCTCCTTATCAGAAGGAATTCCTGTTAAGGACATGACAATATTTTTCCTGTCCTCTGCGTCTTCCTGCTGATCAATCAATGTAAAAATCATGATCCTCTGAAAAGGCCAGGATAATTTTGCATCGTATTCACCTTTCAATAAATGAAAATATAAAGAAAGGTGAGTGTCTTTTCCGCGGTTTTTACCATTTGGAAACAACCATAACCTGAATTTATAGCCAAAGTAGTAGAATGGAGGGCTGTATATTGAGGTCTTCTCTCCACTTTTTGCTTGACTATGCACTTTCCTGAAGCGGCAGATTTTCCAAGTGTATTCTTCCGGGAACTGCATCAGTCTGTTTTCAAGAATATTGACTTTATCCTCAAGTTTTCTTGTGACCTCTTTTTGCTTCTCAAGTTCTCGTTTGGTCTCTCCGAACTTTTCCTCAAGCTTTCTTGTAACCTCGTTTTGCTTCTCAAGTTCTCTTTTGGTCTCTCCGATCTTTTCCTCAAGTCTTCTCGTGTTTTGTTCATACTTCTCCTCAAGTTTCCTTGTCGTCTCTATGAACTCCCCTTGCATGTTGTTCAGCTTTGCACAAGTCAAGTCAAGATGAAATCTCATCGCAGATTGAAAATGAAATTCGACCTCTCTCCGCTGAACCTGCAAATAAATCAATAAACAGGTAAATTAATTAATAAAATTAATAACAAATATAAAAGTACACGTAGCGATTTACACTGTGCCACTCGATCGACCAGTTTGTGTAAATTTGTTTCTTTTGGGTCACCAAACGTAGTGTAATTCTCGTTTCCTTTATACAGTCATAATAAAAGGATTCGATGATTCTTTGATGAATCTAGCACCGGAACGAGATTATTTTCAAGATGAATTCAAAGTTTATTTTTCCACTTAGCCAGTTTATAAACGAAATTTTAAAAACTAGCTTACATGCAGCCAGACTATAGCCTCGATACATAAATAAATTTGTTGTGGGAGGTCAAAAAAACGAGGCTTTTTAGATAAAAAAACATACATGCCGTAGGTAGTTGTACCAGCAGGTTGGTCTGATAAGCAGGAGTTCCACTGTAGCACAGTGGAATAAACGTTCTCTTGCCAGTTTTAAAAGCTAGAAGTTGTTAGACACCCCATGTTCCAGTATTTTTTGTAATTACCTTAGTTGTACAGCCCACTCGATCATAAGGACAGGATATTATGGCCATCGGACAAGATGCTAAATGGTTCTGTAAAAAGATAATAATTACAGCTTGCTAAGACATCTAAAACCTAAATGCAAATGTATAGTCAATTAAAGATTTCCTGTTAAGGTTTGGACTTCTTCGAATTAACTAGATCAGTACAACAAAATAAAGGAAAGAAGGAACTTCCGGAAGGAAGAGAGGAAGGGAGGAAGGAAGGAAGGAAGGAAGGAAGGAAGGAAGGAAGGAAGGAAGGAAGGAAGGAAGGAAGGAAGGAAGGAAGGAAGGAAGGAAGGAAAATATTACCTCCTTTGACCTCAATTCACCAGTCCATTGACAGCCTTTATTTCCACATTTGATAATCAAGGATAGAATTTTTCTTTCTGTTGCTTTATCAGCGAAGATATCCTACAAAAGAAGCAGGCTGATGGTAGCACCAGCTTGAATATGAAAAAAAAAACACTCTCTTGACCCTCAAAATAGCAAAAAATAATTAAGATGGTAACAAGAACAGCGACGACGACGATGGTCTTAAATTATCATTTTTTTTTTCAGTGATTTTGCCACTACAAGAAAAAAAATTGGAAAACATTGCACACCTTTTTCAAGCCGCAATCTATTCAAATCCTCGCCGTCCTTGGCCGAAGACATTAAAAAATATTGAGTTTCATTGTACTAATATAGTTACTTTTAACCAAACTGGACTATATTACTTTTAGATTTCCATTAGTGTAAGTGTGACTTTTGCTTCAAAGTGCCTTTCAAAAGAAAATTCGACAAAGTCCTTTGAATTGATACCTTCAAGATAGTACAATAGCAAACGGAATTAAAGAGAACTTGCCTTGTCTTGGAACAGTCTAATTCGGTCAACTGGACAACTGAACAATTGCCCATCATTCGCCAGCCTATTTAAAAATAATTAAAACAAAACAAAACTCTGATTTTCAATGTGACTACCTAAACATCTAAATATCCCGTTCATTGATGTAGCATGTGCACTATTAAAACCAAAATAGCTCAAACAAACATTCAAAACTAACAATTTAAATATGTTTCAGCTTTACATTCTTACAGCGCAAGATCAGCTGCTGCTGGTAGCTTTTTAAAAATGCGCAGAAAGCTAGAAAGATGTGTCTTTTATCTTTATTCTCTAGAGACCGGCGGAGCAAGATTATGGAATGCAACTACCTAAAATTACTAAAGTACAAAAGTTTTCAAAAACAATCACAAGAGATGCTTATACCGATTCTAAAAAATGAAGACGCATTTCCTGGGATCTACCGTCAATTACATCAAGTCACTATAAACTGTAGAGTGTAAACTACAGACATATTCAAACATTTATACAATGTACTGAATACTACGCGCGCTGTGATTGGTCGTTGCTCATGATCTATTAGAGTAGAGACACACGGATGACGTCACCGGAAAATTGTTCTCGTTGTTTTGTCCAACATGGTGCGCGGTTTTGAAAATGTTTGCGAGATTATTTCGAACTGAGCAAGTGAAGGACTAGAGAAAAGTTTAGCAGGAGCTGTTTACAAACAAAAAAAAAAGAAGAAACCAAGGCAAAAGTGTCCTTGTCTATTTGAAAATGCCTAAACTGGAACAAATCTTCAAAACAGTTGTTCTCGCTACGAAAATGCTCACAGTTTTGAAAATATTTACTCGGTTATTCTGCTTTGAGCAAGTGAAGGCCTTTGAAAAAAAATAGAGGAAGCTGTTTACAAGTACGATAAAGAAGAAAAGAAGAATTAAGCTGACACGGAAAGTAGCGTTGGTGACTTTGAAAATGCCTCAACTAGCACAAATCGAACAGTCAAGCGCTACGAGGCAAGTTTGTCGCGTTTTCTTTCTGTTTATTGTATAAAACAAATAGATTCCAAGTTGTCGTGCATCTCTTCAGTAATAGATCACAGAAGACGTCAAAATGTGGTAAGAATATCAGTGACAGTCACTCGCCTGCGGCTCGTGTGCCACTTTTTTGTTCTTACCACATTTTGACGTCATTTTGACGTAAGTAATATGAACACATTATTATAAACCTTTCGAAAACATCGTAGAACTTAGGCAAAACGCAACGCCTTCGATGGCGAGGTTGTGTTGCGGAAAACTTGAGCAATCAATAATAAACGAACTTGTAGGACGCTGTACGGGAAAGTGCAGAAAATAAACATCAAATCCGGAACCAGAGAGAGCGAAAGCAAGTATGCATAACTTCGGCAAGGCTGGTTCAGCCACCTCAGTCGGGGTTATGCCAACAAGAACTCATCAAAGTCGCTGTCACTTTTGGGAATTTCAAAACGACTTCCTTGTTTCACACAGAGTAAACATTGCACTTTTTTAGTCGTAACAAGAAACGACGAAATCGAAACAAGCTTTGGGAGAAAGATTTGTTGAGTATGAACGTTCACTTAACGAAACAAGTTATTAGCTCTGTCAGGGTTGTCGAATACTGTATAATCCCTATGCATATTAATCGGAAGAAGGAAAGCTAACCTTTTGAAATGTTCATCAATACACCGTCTACAAAATCTGTGGCCACATTTCGTAAGGATTGGTTCGTTCAATGATAACTGACAGATCGCACATTGCAATTCGTCTTCGACTTCATTCACAAACTCCTCATCGTATCCACCAAGCAATGAACTTGCTCTAGCTTCCGCCATACTGTATTTCGTCGGCAGACAACTGGTTGCTATACGTGTCAAGGGCTCCGAGTAAACTTCATTAATTCAATACCATCACGAACTATTGTAGGCCTTCAATCATAGCGGTCACGCGTTCAGTGCACGGCTCAACTCATGTTTATTTTCCTTGAAACTATCAAAGTGGTGCGATTGAAATTTTGGGAGTGATACAGAAAGGCTAGGTACCCTTATGCCTCTAATTTTGACGGAAATCTTGTAAAATTCGCTGCACGATTTAAAAATATTCTCTCTGTACGCAAGAAGCGATATAGACGCGATACTCAGAACAAATACAAAATATGTCAAATATTAATTGACGACTGACTGATCCCAAAGGCGCAGGTGACGAGCTTGACAGTACAACAAAAAAGGCTAGAATAACTGAAATATATTTGTTTAAAAAAAAATTATTTTTGCCCGATATTTCGGTTTGCAATACAAACCTTCCTCGGGGGCTGAACGAAAAAGAAAAGTGAGAAACATAAAAGTATGGTTACAAATGAACATTTTGAATATAAAATGCGTGACAAGGATTGGTTGTTTAGGACTAAGTTACAAGTATGCAACATGTCATTAGCGTGTTTCGTCACGTCTATTTATACCAAGAGGGTGCAATGTTTAATTTAAAAGTGAGCTCTGGCATATGGTAAAACATGGACTGGAGTGGAGTGGACTGGATTTGTAAAACATGGACTGGATTAGTAAAAGGAGGATTAGTAAAAGGTGGATTAGTAAAAGGTGGATTAGTAAAAGGTGGATTGGTAAAAGGTGGATTAGTAAAAGGTGGATTAGTAAAAGGTGGATTGGTAAAAGGTGGATTAGTAAAAGGTGGATTAGTAAAAGGTGGATTGGTAAAAGGTGGATTAGTAAAAGGTGGATTAGTAAAAGGTAGATTGGTAAAAGGTGGATTGGTAAAACAATAAATGAAACAATAAACTTTATTTTGTTTGCAGATCCTTTTCGTTCTCTTTTTATCTTGATTATCCATACAGTGATCCGATCAAACAATGTCAATGGTATACATTCCAAATAATTCATTCTTTACTTTTACTATTAATTCACTTCAACATTAACTGTAACGAAATCATAATAAGCAATAATTCCCTAGTTTTCTTTATATTGTATCAGAACGTAAATGAAATATTTCCGCATTAGTTCAACGACAACAACAACAACAACAAAAAAAAAACGCTGTTTTAACACTGTTGAATCAACAAAAGTTTTACAATAATGTCCAAACGTTCGGCCTAGTAACGAAACAACAGAACTGAGACTGGGAGATGTTGTTTATTTATTACCATTTTATAACATTTGAATTTATCAGCTTTTTTCATGAAATTGTTTCGAATTTATTTTTTGATGGCGTGACAGTGAAAACCACTGATACATGCATCCATAAATAGTACGGCTGGAATGAATGTTTTGACCTTTGACCAATTTAATTTGGCATAATTTAAATTTTGGCGCGAAAGCTTCACGGCGCGCTCGTGATCGAGATGGCGGCTTTCAAGCTTCCATCTCTTTCTATTAAAAAGCAAAGACGGCAGTTTTTTTTTGCCAGAGTTTAGATGGAATACAGTATGCATAAAGGAAGAGATAGGGAGTGGCACATTTGGATCTGTTTATTTGGCGAAATGCACCGACGAGGAGCATTGTGTTGTCATCAAGAAACTCAAAGGGGAAGCGGCAGATGCTAAACGACGTTTCGAAAAAGAAGCTGCTATATTGCATAGCGTGAAAGGCCACCGAAACATCTCCTGTTTTTTAAAGTTTTGCCAGGAGCCCCACGCAATCATGATGGAGCATTCGTGCTTCGACTTCGGTCCCCTTGGCGTTGAGAAAAAAGTGTCCACGCGCCGTCCGACCTCGTGCCATTTCTTCTTCCAGAGCACAAGGCTATGGCTTTCACCAGACTTGGCGTTTCTATTTAGTTTTTTTTTCTAAATTAAACATCCCGACACGGTAACTTTTAGTAGTATAGGTAACTATTGCTGAAAAAAAAAAGATGTTTCAACAAAAATCGCGAAATTTTGCATGTAGGTACCGTCTTTTTTCATTCTTTAGCTGAAGAGTGTAACGGGTTTGTTTTATTTAATTTTCAATTATGTGTAGAAAAATAAGGGGAGCGTCACAAACATAACTATTAGTCGCACTAGAGCGATTAGTATATCAAACAAATTCTACACTTGAGAAAATTGGGTTTGGCGAAGTAACCGGCGTCACGTTTACATTTCCTATGACATCATTACATTAAGTAAGCAGTTTGGTGTAAATTTTAGCGTCTCCGTCATAGAATAAGAAAAAACATAGGCGAGGTTTAGTCTGACGGAAACTAACGCGCGCGGTTTATTAGATTGGATCATAGTCGTTATCGAGATATATATGTAAATATTAAGCAAGTAATGAACAACGTTTGTTAAAAGCGTTTCTATCACAGGTTTTTTTTGCGCCTGCAAGAGGTTACGATTACGATCTTAAAAAAAATTGATGCAAAAAAAATCGCGCTAACTTTAGTTCACAGCTACTAAGCTGAAGAGTATAACGGTTTTTTAGATCACCTGTCGAATCAGGGGAGCATCATGATGTATTTGGTTTTTCATCATCTTGTATTAGGTTTAGCGAGGTGACCAGCGTCACATTTACATTTATTGCTGCTGTTGTTTCGTTACTAGGCCGAACGTTTGGACATTATTGCAAAACTTTTGTTGATTCAACAGTGTTAAAACAGCGTTTCTTTTTTTGTTGTTGTTGTTGTCGTTGAACTAATGCGGAAATATTACATTTACGTTCTGATACAATATAAAGAAAACTAGGGAATTATTGCTTATTATGATTTCGTTACAGTTAATGTTGAAGTGAATTAATAGTAAAAGTAAAGAATGAATTATTTGGAATGTATACCATTGACATTGTTTGATCGGATCACTGTATGGATAATCAAGATAAAAAGAGAACGAAAAGGATCTCCAAACAAAATAAAGTTTATTGTTTCATTTATTGTTTTACCAATCCACCTTTTACTAATCCACCTTTTACTAATCCAGTCCATGTTTTACAAATCCAGTCCACTCCACTCCAGTCCATGTTTTACCATATGCCAGCCTTTATAACTGAGTCACGCTTCCTGCGTATAAGTTTAAGCGGGATTAGGTGGGCCTCGTTGATTGAGTGGCCAGGGATGTTTAGTTGATGGTGATTCAGGATAGATCTGCGATGCTCCCCGAATTGTTCATTGAGTTGTTCACTGATTTTTTAAAACAAATATATTTCAGTTATCCTAGCCTTTGTTGTTTATTGTATCAAGCTCGTCACCTCCGCCGTTGAAATCAGTCTGCCATCACTATTTTGTATTTGAAATAATTTGCTGATCCAGGTCTACAAGTGATCCGGCACCACTCATCGGTTTGTCGCTGTGGAATTGCAGATTTTATTGTATTTGTTACCCAGTACAAACCAGTTATATGTATAGCTTTATTACGTACCGATAAATTTCGGCGCGTCCTCAGTTGGATTTAACACTTTACGTGGTATAAAATCGGACGGCAGTCTGTCGTCAGATGTTGTCAGATATGAAAATAGACTTGCCCCCTCTCCCCCCCCCCCCCCCTTTTTTTTGTTTTGTTTTTGTTTTGTTTTTGTATTTGTTTTGTTTTTTTAAGGCGACGAGAAAAACAAAGAACGGAGCGTCACAATTTAGGTCTGACTTAAATAACTTTAAGGCTTGGTTAAATAATTATTCTTAAAAGACCTTTAGCAGAGATCTTGAGGAACTTCTACTCTCCTTTGATAAAAGAATTTGCACGATTTCAGGAAATTCAAATAATAAAATGCATGACTTCCTTACAAACCGAAATCCTCTCAAGTGTCACGTGACATTCCTTGAATAATGACGACACATAACTTGTTTTTGAAAATGAGGAACGTTTATACTCCAAAATTTTGAAATACTGCAGTAATTTTATGTTTGCTATCACCGTCCCTCTTAACATCAGGACAAGTCGCATCACACGTATTGAGATCAAAAGTGTTATAAAGAAGTTAAAAAACAGGAAGGCTGCAGGAGGTGACAATATTCCATCAGAGGCAATTAAGGCGGGGGGGATACATCAGAGGAGGTTCTTCTGAACCTCTGCAACAAGATATGGAGTGAAGAAAAGATACCAGAGGAGTGGAAGAAAGGTCTGCTTATCAAGCTGCCCAAGAAAGGTGATCTGAGCTGCTGTAAAACTGAATTGGCGTGGCATCATGTTGCTGAACAAGGCAAGTAAGGTATTTTGCAGAGTGATCCTAAAAGAGCGCATCAAGACTGCGCTGGATGAAAAGCTGAGAGAGGAACAGGCGGGCTTCCGAGCAGGCCGAAGCTGTACGGATCAAATAGCAACACTGCGGATTATTGTAGAGCAGAGTATCGAGTGGCAGTCCTCCTTGTACATCAACTTTATAGGTTTCGAAAAGGCCGTCGATAGTATCAGCAGAGATGTTTTGTGGAGATTGTTGCGGCATTACGGGATGCCTGACACGATAGTCACCATCATTAGAGTTCTCTATGAGGGTTTCTCCGCACAGGTGGTACACAATGGGCAGAAGATTAAACCATTGAATATGAGGACTGGGGTAAAACAAGACTGCCTGCTATCTCCCTTGCTGTTTCTGGTCGCCCTGGACTGGGCGACGAGGACAGCCTTTGATAGGAAGAGGAGTATTCAGTGGGCCTTTACGACATCGTTAGAAGGCCTTGACTTTGCCGATGATCTTGCCCTACTGTCGCACAGAATACAGGATATGAGGGATAAGGCACGGGCCTTGGAGGTACAAAGTGCCAAGGTACAGGGGCACCCAACGAAAGTTTCCTCTCAAATCCTTTGAAACGCAATTTTAGTCTATCTGGAGTGCCTTTAAAGCTCTGTAGGTTCATTTCAGGCCGCGCTATGATATTTTCATCTGTTCGGTCGTTCTAGGGGAGCTTGAGTCTTTTCGAAATTACTAGGGCATCTTTGTCCATTTCCCGAAAACCTTAGGTCTTATTTCCTTTCCGAAAATCTTAGCTGACCTTTTTTCGGCACCCGAAGCGACATTTTTATCAATCCAAAAACACTAGACCTTAAATTTCCCATAACACGAAAGTTTGAGGTGAAAATTTCCGTAAGAAAATTGTAGGGGATTAAGGGCCTTCCGTTGGGTGCCCCTGAAGGTAGGCCTGGAGATCAATGCTACCAAGACAAAGCTGATGGGTATTGGTACCAAACCTGGCGATGGTGTGTCGGTCACTGGGGAGCGAGTTGAAGAAGTGGACGAGTTCACATACCTTGTTAGCATGGTAAGCATGATAGGAGGCACTGATGAGGACGTTCAGGCACGAATTAGAAAGGTAAGACAGGCTTTTGCGATGCTGAAACCATTATGGCGATCCAGGGCACTAACAACCAAGACCAAGCTGAGAGTCTTTGGGTCAAATGTGAAGGCGGTGCTCTTGTATGATTCTGAAACTTGGAGGCTGACCAAGGGACTGGAGCAGAAGCTGCAAGCGTTCATCGATAAGAGCCTAAGGAACAAAATTTTGCGTATTTGGTTGCCTAGAAAAATCAGCAACAAGGAGCATTGGAGACAAACAGGGCAACGACCGATAGAGGTAGAGATAAGACAGCGAGCTTGGCGTTGGAACGGCCACACGCTGAGGAGATCAGATGGACATGTAGTCAAGAGGGCACTGGAGTGGAACCCACAGGGGAATCGAAAGAGAGGGAGACCTCAGCACACATGGAGACGCACAAGAATGGCAGAGTTGGCGGCGAAACATCTTACGTGGAACGAGGCAAAAGGCATTGCACAAAATAGGTTTAGGTGGCACGCGCTAGCTGAGGACCTATGTTCCACCTAGGAAAGAAGAGGATTAAGTAAAAGTCAAGTAACAACCGTGCCTCTGTAATTCTACCTTTTCAGCTGGTACCCCTCATTCATCTTTAGGAGATTTGGACGCATATCATGCCACGTGACCTATTTTGGTTAACTTATTTACTGTTGCTATTATCATCAAGTGGTCACGTGACTCATTAACACATGTAGTATAAATAAGGATATGGACAACAAACTGTTTTAGTGCAATGTTTCAAGGAGATTGGACAACTGTTTCACCCTCTCCCCCCACCCCAAATAAAAATGTGCCAATTAAAAATCGTTACGCGAGTATGTTCGATTAGTCCGTTGTAATCCTTTCACAGGTTTACTTAATAAATGTGGTAAACATTGCATTGCATTTATTTGACTCCAATCACACCATGGCCATCATTACCTACCGTACCGGGGAGTTATAAAATGAATAAACCCCTTTTCGGCTTGCTAGTGCGTGTATATCGGATGATAATGCCCTCGGCTCTAAGGCTGTCCTCAAAATTTCACAGTTGCCCTCATAGCTTCGCCTCTCGACCAACTGTTCATTTTTTTGGACTATCTTGAGGTCTCAGACTCCGATATGGCAGCTGCTTGAAGGGGTTTATTGTTACCAATTATCCCAACGACGCATTTCAATTACCATTCACTCTATAACCGAAAGTAGGGAAGAATAAAGAACGTTCTTCGATTCATAACTGCATCGGCTAAATCAGTGCGGTACTTTACCACCCTGTATTTAAAAAATAAATCACTTTTATTGAAGTTTCAATGTCTTTAGCGCTGAGCACTAATTGGGGACACTTTCCAAATCGAATTGGAACTTAGAAGTGTTGGTTTTTGAGGACAGGGAAAAACCGGAGTACCTGAAGAAAAACCTCTCAGAGCAAGGACGAGAACCAACAATAAACTCAACCTACATATGACGCGGGGTCCTGGAATCGAACCCGAGCCACATTGGTGGGAGGTGAGTGCTCTCACCACTGCGCCGTCCCTGCTCCCCTATTTTGTATTTATGTGCCATGCAGGCAACTATCCGGCCATTCCACGTTAACGTTCTCAACGTTGCTCTCAATGACGCGATCAGACACCTATAAATGCACGTAATACACTGTAACACTTCAGCTCCAAAGAGCTGATATAACCCTGGTGACTGAAGAGCGGATCCAACCCCTTGCGGGCCTGTTCAGCCACTCTAGGACTCATTTTAGTCCTTGGGTGCATTTTTAAAAGACCTCAATACTAGAAATATTTTGGGCCTGATTTAGGAGCGTCGAATTGCCCTGCAAATCCCATTTTCGCCCTCTATGGGAATCATTCTAGGCCTGACAAAGAGAGAAGTAAGTAAGGAAAAGAGGGAGGAAGCCAGGAAGGAAAAAGGAAGGGAGAGAGGAAGCAAGAATTAAAGGAAGAGAGGAAGGGAGCGGGAAGGGAGGGGAGGAAAGAGGGAGGAACGAAGGAAGGAAGAAATGAAGAAGGAGGAAAGGAAGCAATGGAGGGAGGGAGGAAGAAAGGAGGAAGAAAGGAAGGGAGGGAGGGTGGAGGAAGGAAGAAAGGAAGGGAGGGAGGGTGGAGGAAGGAAGGAAGGAAGGAAGGAAGGAAGGAAGGAAGGAAGGAAGGAAGGAAGGAAGGAAGGAAGGAAGGAAGGAAGGAAGGAAGGAAGGAAGGAAGGAATGGAGGGAGGGAGGAAGGAAGGAAGGAAGGAAGGAAGGAAGGAAGGAAGGAAGGAAGGAAGGAAGGAAGGAATGGAGGGAGGGAGGGAGGGAGGGAGGGAGGGAGGAAAGAGTCATTTATCTTCCACAAAATACAGCGTCTTATTCACTACTTATTCTTGGAAACAATATAGGAGAACCCTATTCGTGACAGCTAAAAGACGGCCGCGGCTGCTCAATAGAGGTGACCGTTTAACAGGGGTTTTATTTACAGTATTACAAAGACAAAAGTTTCGGGACTGGCTCGACTGTAAGTACGATTAACATTTTCATGCTTTGAAAGCAAACTTTTATATAGAGTTAAACTTGACTGAACATATTAAGCTGACGGATTCGGAGCATCGAAAGTGGATTTCGATCAAGTCTACTTTTTGGCCATTAATGAAATAAAATCATGAATGTACTTTTGTTGTTTGTCGAAGGAGAAGAAAATTTCAGGACACTATTTTCGCCCGAAAGTTTACTCGTTTTGTTTTTTGAGATTAAAGTATGTCGAAATTTGGGAATACCTCAGTGCGGGCCACATCAGCACTTGGGAAACATCACATTGAGCGTAACTGATGGCTGTGTGACGATAGGATTGGGAAAACTAACTCATTTAACTCGGTAAAACTTTGCTCTGTAACTCGCTTAGCCTGCGGGAACGGAATCTCGTCACAAATTCCTGATACTTCAGGATCTGCTACAACTGGGCTTCGAAGGACAGCAGCGACTAACACAGAACTGTATCCGCACAGTTTAATCACAACTCACAAAATCAACTTAACGATTACGAACAGGGTATATTTATAGCTAGCAGAGGTATTCAAAACAGTTTTACAACAAACTCCAGGAAAAATTGTTCCCCAGCGAACGTTGATAATGTCGCAGAAGCTTATCAAACTGGCAAAACTCGTATTCTATATATTCTACGTATATATATTCTACATGTTTTTTTTGTTTTTTTTTTTTTTTTGTTTTTTTTGGTTTGTTTTTTTTTTCAATCTCGTTCCCAGAGTCTCTCTTCAGTCTCGTGCCCTTCTCTGTCGCCCTAGGGAAAGGGAAGAAGGACACCAATGAACGAAAATGAAAGTTTTATGACAGGAAGTATCAACAAGGTGCTGAAATAGCGTGCTAACTTTGAACCAAGTGGTCACCAAATTGTTTGGTGTGTTAACTGTTTAATATAAAATAACTGAGAAAGTGACTTTAAGTGTTAGAAGTTTTTAGAAGGTCTTAGATGATATGTTGTAACATTCACGACATTTGAATTGCAAAGTCACTGTTGAATACACTACACAAACTATTAGGGTTTTTTTCTTATTGCCTGTTCTGACTGTTGTTGTTTTAAGATCACACTTATTCTGGAGCGACTTGCACCTGACTAACGATCTTGTCGTCCACAAAGTAGCCCCTTTCTGTCAGTTTGGTGAGAGACACAAACTTAGGGAGGCCCCACCCAACGTTTACCTCTGTCAAAGGCCTTTCGGCAATCCGGCTATCTTGAGGAAATGCTGGTACGAATGCGTTAATGTTTTGAGTGACTGTCTTCTGCATCTTCCTGCAGATCAATCAATGTAAACTTCAGTTTTCCCTGAAAAGGCCAGGATAATCTAGCATCGTATTCACCTTTCAATAAATGAAAAAATAAAGAGAGGTGAGTGTCTTTTCCGAGGTCTTTACCATTTGGACACAACTCTAATTTGAACTTGTAGCCAAAGTAGTAGAATGGAGGACTCCATATAAACGTCTTCTGTCCATTTTTTGCTTGACTGTACACTTTACTGAAGCGGCTAATTTTCCATGTGTAATCTTGCGAAAACTGCATTAGTCTCTTTTCAAGAACATTGACTTTATCCTCAAGTTTCCTTGTGACCTCTTCATACTTCTTCTCAAGTTCTCTTTTGGTTTCTCCGAAGTTTTCCCCAAGTTTCCTTGTCGTCTCTTTGAACTCCTCTTGCATGTTGTTCAGCTTTGCAAAAGTCAAGTCAAGATGAAGTCTCGTCGCAGATTGAAGATGAAATACAACCTCTTTTCGCTGAACCTGCAAATAAATAAAAAAGTAAAATTAATTAATAAATATAAAAGTAGATGTTGCGGTGAAGAACACCGTACCGTTGTATTCCTTAAGTCGTCAATGTTAAGCGATACAAATCAGTCATCGGCCCTTGACGTGCAGTTTTCTTGCGGAATTTGTTCGGTTACGAATGGCTTAAGTAGCTGAATGCTTCTGTACAAGTTTTTTACAGCTGTGCATACTCCCATAAAACAAATAATAGTAATTGCGTAGTGTTTGAGAATATGACAAGATTAGAACAGCAGAAACAATTGATACCAACAGAGCCTTTATCGTTTTGGCAGATTACGCCTATGAATTATTATTATTATTATTTTTTTTTTTTGTTGGTGGGGGAGGGAAGACAAGTTCGCATTTCTTCGCCGGTTTTGGGTCTTCACAGGTCGTGTAATTCATGTGTTGCATTCCCTTTCTACAGTGGTGACAAAAGTATTTGATGATTCTTTGATACCTGCAGCACCGGAGCAAGATTATTTTCAACATGTATTCAGTTTATCTTTCCGCTTTATAAACGACATTTTAAGAAGTAGCTTACAATCAAGAGTATTTTAAAAAATTAGACTAGCCTCGATGATAAATAAATTTGTTGTGGGTAGTCGAACAAACGACGCTTTTTAGATAAGAAAACATGCATGCCGTAGTCGTAACAGCAGCTTGGTCTGATAGGCAGGAGTTCCACTGTAGCACAGTGGAATACGCTAGGAGTGGTTCGACACCCCATGTTCCAATTGTTTTGTAATTACCTTAGTTGTACAGCCCACTTGATCATAAGGACAGGGTATTATGGCCATCGGACAAGATGCTAAATGGTTCTGTAAACAGATAAAGGGAATGATAATTACAGCTTGGTAAGACATCCAAAACCTTAATGTATAGTCAATTAAGAATTTCCTGTTAAGGTTTCGACTGATTCTAATTAGCTTTCTAAACTGGAGCAGTACAACAAACTAAAGCAGGGGTCGACTGTGAATTTCTCGTAATTATGGAGGCAAAAGTGGTCATGAATATATGAATCATCTCGTAGATGAGTTGTGGTCTTGGCATCAAGTGAAAAAAGTCAAGTACTTTCAAATTACTATCTTTCATGGAACCCATCCACATAGCTTTTGTTTTCTTCTTATTTAATTTTAAACCTGAAATATTTCCAAAACGATCCAAGATCTGTAAATGAGGTTTGAGTGATTTAACATTTTCCGTTATTATAGTGGTATCGTCAGCAAACTGTGAAATTTTGATCTCCTGGCCGTCTGGGAGGGAAATGCCTCTGTAATCTGGATCTTGGCGTATTTTTACAGCTAGCAATTCCACAGCGAGGATGAATAAAAGAGGACTTAGGGGACAACCTTGACGGACTCCTCTTGATATATTAAAATACGATGTCAAAAACCCACCATTCAACTGCACTTTGTACACCGTTGTAAAAAATTGAGATCCATTTTTTCACATTTGGGCCAAAATTGAAAGCGTTCAAAGCTTTAGTAATGAAATCCCATCCTAGGCTATCAAAACCCATTAAAGTTCTTGGAGTACATCTATCCTACAATACATATAAATTTACTGAAGAAAACTTTCACGCAAAGTTAAGTCTTTATTGGCGAAAGCTTTAGGTATATCACAGTTAGTTTATGCAGCATCCATGCTGACTGTTCCAGAATCGATTATCAAAACTGTTCAGGAGAATCTCTTTGCCTTTCTATGAAAAAACAGAAAAGACAAGATAAAAAGAGTAGTTATGTATCAACCAGGAGAAAAAGGGGGAATCAATTTTGTTAATTTTCACACAGTTATTAAATCGCTAGCTTGGATTGGTAGACGACTGGACACGTCTGATGATAAATGGAAGGCAATCCCAAATTACCACTTTCGAAAACATGGCAGCCTATTATTTCTCCTCAAATGCAACTATAATGTAAAACTCTTGAAAACAGGTCTGCCCCTCTTTTATCGAGAACTTCTTCAGTACTTTCAAGATCTCAAGAATACAACTAACATCCTTCCAAATGGCGAGTTCATTCTTTGGAATAACAAGTCGATAACCATAGACAATGCTACCTTGTTTTGGAAGTCATGGTTTGATAGCGGAGTTGTATCAGTAAAGGATGTGCTAAATACAAATGGCAAGTTTTTATCATATGAAGAGTTTAGCAACAAATTTAACATTACCACAAATTATTTGCACTACTTTCAACTAATTTCAGCCATTCCATCCGAGTTGAAAAGGAGAGCAGCACAAACGTTTATACCTGCAGCTGATCTCTCTTCGACTTCCGCATCCGTTCCGTTAAATAAAACTTTTTTTGATCTTGCTGAAGCGCGCTGTAAAAATTATTACCAGTTGTTCAATAATCACGGCTTTATTGTTCCAAGTGGAGTTAAAAAGTGGCAGGATAAATTCCCAGAAAAATTTGTTGATTGGTCAAATAAGTTTCAAGATATATACCACTTTACTAAGGATAACAAACTCTGTCAATTTTGTTTTCGTTTTCTGCATAGAATAACTGTAACGAGGAGAGAACTCAAACTATTTCATTTAGCGGATAACGATAAATGTATATATTGCTCTAGTGCTGATTCAATAGAACACACCTTTATTGATTGCAGGGAGTCTGTAAAACTTTACTCACAAATTATATCATGGTTCAACCAGCGCCAAGGTACTAAAATAACACTCTCGAACGAACAAATTGTCTTTCGTGATATACATCATGTAACTGATGTGCTCTCGGACCCCGAAAGACGTAGGCTAGATTTGCTCATCATCTTGGTCAAACAATATATCTACTCCTCTAAACACCTTCAGAAAGAATTGTCTTTAGATGAACTTGTAAACAAACTTACTATTCAATGGAAATTAGAAAAATGTGATTAAATGGAATTTCTGCTCTAAATCAAAATGAATGATGTAATGCATTTTTTTTCTTAACTCTCACATGTAAGGTAATGCATAGGCTCGATTTTGTAGTTTTTTGTTTAACTTCTTTTCTTATCTTAATAATTTTTTTCTTGTCTTCTTTTCTTTTTCTCGATTACTTAGTTGCCTTTTTTTTCTCTTTTAACTTAACAGAAAAGTACTTTGTCAAATTCAAATACTGTATAAGTGTAAGTAATTTATATAAATGTAAGCAACCTAAGTGTATTTGCGTATTTAAATAAAGCGTGTGAAAAAAAAATCAAGTGAAAAACGAAAGAAAGTGAGAAAGATAGAAAGAAGGAAGGAAGGAGGGATGAAGGCAGGGAGGCAAGGAGGGAAGGAAAAAAGAAAGAAAAACATTACCTCTTTTGACCTCAATTCACCAGTCCATTGACAGCCTTCATTTCCACATTTGATGATCAGGGATAAAATTTTTCTTTCTGTTGCTTTATCAGCGAAGATCTCCTATAAAACAAGCACCAGCTTGGATATAAAAAAAAATCAATCTTTTAAGACTCAAAACAGCAAATAATAATTACGACGATGACAAGGACAACGACGACGATGATCTTAACTTTTCTTTTCTTTTTTTTTTTTTTCTTTTAAAGCAATTTTTCCACTTCAAGCAAAAAAAGTGGAAAATATTGTACAGCTTTTTCAAGCCACAATCTATTCCCATCCTCTCTGACCTTGGCCGAAACCATTAACAAACGAAGACATTAACAAATATAAGTTTCATTGCACTAGTATAGTTACTTTTAACCAAACTGAACTATATTATTTTTAGTTTTGCATTGGTTTAAGTGTGACTTTTGCGTAAAAGTGCTTTTCAAAAAATTTCTGATATGATCCTTTGAATTGATGGTTTCACGGTAGTACAATAGCAAACTACTGAATTAAAGAGAACTTGCCTTGTCTTGGAGCAGACTAATTCGGTCAACTGGACAACTGAACTGTTGTCCATCATTATCCTGCCTGTTTAAAAATAAAAATTTAAGCAAAACTCTGATTTTCAATAAGTGACCATCTGAACATCTAATGTACAACGTCGTTCAACGTTCAAGCCTGAAATTTTTGCAGTATTTATTGTCGCCACTGCTTAAGTTGCGTAAATAACTGCGAGGATCTTTCTTCTATTTAATCTTTAATTGTGTGATCGATAGATGATCGATAGACAACTGAAAATTCTGACCTCCCCCTTCCCCTACCAACTGTCCATTTTCATGAAATAATTTACTTTTTAAAGGGAATTTGGGTGAACCAAGCCTTGTCTGGGAAACTGATTTTCGCTTTCCGGAAACGCTGGAAACAGCGTTTCTGAGTGTTTTATTTTAAAAATTTCCTGGGGTAACATGCCAAAAAAATGTCACTTCCGGTGCTTTAAGAAATATGTCCGCTACTTTACGAATCTGTCGAAATCCCTGCAAACTGCATGTGTCTGTTAAAACTTGGCAGAATTGGCAACAAAACTGTTATACGGGGAATGAACCATATGTCGGGCCCGATATAGCGAAAGAAATCAGAGAATTGCAAGCACGCAAGCACGCATAACTTATAGGTGTGTGCATACCGTGTTTTCACGGCAAAGTCGATCCAGCCACATTGATCGAAGTTACGCTGACAAGCACTGATTAAAGCCGCTCAATTTTTGCACAATGTGGGAGGAGTTTCAAAAGGACTACCTTGTTTCGGGATATTACTTACAGAACTAGTTCATACAGCTTAAACATTGCAATTTCTAGCCGTAACACGAAACGACGAAATCGAAACTAAACTTGGCAGAAGAAAGGTTTGTCGGGTACATACGTTCAGATCGTTCAGTTATCAGTATAACGAGGTTCTTTCTAAACGTTAGCGAAACATTTTCTGAAAAACGATTGGTTTGTTCAAGGAATTAGCTCTGTCAGGGTTGCTGAATATAATCCCCATGCATATTAATCGCAAGAAGGAAAGCTTACCTTTTGAAATGTTCATCAATACACCGTCTACAAAATCTGTGGCCACATTTTGTCAGCATTGGTTCGTTCAATGGTAACTGACAGATCGCACATTGCAATTCGTCTTCGACTTCATTCACAAACTCCTCATCGTATCCACCAAGCAATGGATTTGCTCTAGCTTCCGCCATACTACATTTCGTCGGCAGACAACTGATTGCTATACGTGTCAAGGGTGGATAAAAGTGCGTGTAATTGAGTGCCAACCGTTTTTCGACAATTTAGAAAAACGAAATTTAAACTTCGATTTTCAACTTTCAATTTCCAAGAAAACAAATATTGAAAATTAAACATCAAATTTCAATTTTCAATCTACCAGAACAACAAAAATTAAAATTTGATACCAATGTTCAATTTTCACGGAAAATGGAAATTGAAATTCGGATGCCAATGTCCACATTTCAATTTTCGAGTGTTTCTTACTTCTGGCACATTTAAGTCAGAGAAAGCCTGAAACGAACAAAGACCGGAAGACAACGAAAACCAATCACAGGGAATACAAAGAAAAATGTTCGCGCGCTTTTGTTGTTCAGCGTGGTCTGCTTAAGGCGGGGGTACACCCGAATTTGAGCGAAATTTGAAGAGGTTCTAAGGATGGATAGAAGAAAGAAAATGATTTTTGGAACAATAACAGACAATTGATACCCACGCAAGAGCACCCGAGGTTGCTAATGGACTAACTTGGTATCCGTCTCTTAATTATTAACTACAAATTTCTAATTTTAAAACTTCACTAAATCTTCAATATTTCTTATTTCTCTTAATTTTACTACTCTTTTGAGAAAAACTATCTCCTCCCAAATATACCTAAAAATCACCCCAAAAATTTACAAAACGGCCACAAAACATTGATTTGTGTAATGAGCATAGGGTTTTTGTACTGCTTGAAACGCGAACGAGATATTTCCGCTGAACCGATTTTAAGCCGAGTGAAAACGGCTTTCAGGTGTACCCCCGCCTTAAAACATGACTGATGAAGACCTTCCTCAGTTTTCTCATGGTGAAGGAGAAAATAGAAGCGACAGGCGATTGAAGAGGTCACAAGTAACGGCTGAGAGGCTTAGCTATATGTTTGAGGTAAGATCGAAAGGTAAAATCAAGGTGAAATCCAGTGTTGAAAGCTTGTCCTTGTGATGGTTTAGGATAATTAGTTGAAATTTTGCTTATTTCTGCAGCTTGATGCGGTTGGAATCCATCTTGTTAAAAAGTTTTCTGGCCCTACGGAGTGGCCAAACCGAGATGGGCGCTTTCATTCAGGAGCTCCTGCCACATTTCAATTTTTCGAGTGTTTCTTAGTTCCGGTACATTTAAGCCTGGAACGAGCAAAGACCGGAAGACAACGAAAACCAATCACAGGGAATACAAAGGAAAATGTTCGCGCGCTTTAGTTGTTCGGGCGTGGTCTGCTTAGGTAAAACATGGCTGATGGGCGCAACAAAAATGTGCTCTTTATTGCACTACACTTTCGTTGAAATTTTTAGAGATTTAGAATCGCGTTTACGGTAAACGTGAGATTAGCGTTTATGTTTTCTTGAAAAAATTAGTACATGGACGGACACTAGTGCAAAATAACTCTATCCTTTGATGCTCATGCAAACCTACCCAATTATACTGGGAAACTGAAAATAGCGAGCGTCAAATGAAGGAAAGCCATGGTCACGTGTTCATTTCTGCCTTTTGCCGTAAACGTTATTCTATATCTCTCTGGCTATTATACGGACAGATATACTACTATAATGCCAATATACCGGTACCTATTGTACAGTCTTGTTTTTCACTTTCCTCTGTTTTTCAAGTAAAATGATCTATGGCGACCCAACTGGTTTACATCGTGTACAGATGCAAAGGGAAAGGTCTATCAATTTCATCCAAAAAGCAAACCGTCAATTGTAAAATTGGAATATGAAATTTATTGAATTCAACAAAGTAAAAATGGCGAACAAAAAAATATTTATTTCATCTCACAACTATCGAGTTATCATTTTTTGTATACAGAGATACGTGGCTATTGAAAATGTTTACTTCTTACAAAGTAATTTTTGTTTTAGTAGCAAATGGCCACTTCATTCTCCTACACAAAGAGAGAAGTAAGGAAGGAAGGGAGGGAGGGAGGGAGGGAGGGAGGAGGGTAGGAGGAAGGAAGGAATGGAGGGAGGAAGGGAGGATGGATGGATGGATGGATGGATGGATGGATGGATGGATGGATGGATGGATGGATGGATGGATGAATGGATGGATGGACGAATGGATGGATGGATGGATGGATGGATGGATGGAGGGAGGGAGGGAGGGAGGGAGGGAGGGAGGGAGGGAGGAAGGAAGGAAGGAAGGAAGGAAGGAAGGAAGGAAGGAAGGAAGGAAGGAAGGAAGGAAAGTGTGTTTTATCTTCCCCAAACCCCTGAATTACTGAATTGTTTCAGGACATTGTCTCGTCACTGGGAAAGCATCTGACTTTTTTAAGATTTCTATAGCAGTAGGCAGGTATTTTCGGTCTTCTGCGCCTATCCCGAAGAATAAACGTAACAAGTCTTTGGTAACTGGTTTTGCGTTGGAAGGGATATGATCCTCGGGTCTGCATGAATTCTGCCTTTGGAGGCCTCCATCCTAAAAACAAGAGAACATTCTATCAAAATAAGATTGACCAGCTGAAAAAGCTACGTTATTCATTAGCAATAGCTATCACAGAAATTACGTTTTTCTCTAAAAGTTATCTGCCTTCCCTTGCAATCTCCTTCATCCACACAAAGTCCTACATTCAATGCAATGGATTATGCCCAGGGGAAATGACTAGAAATGTAGAAATTTTGAAAGAAACAGCAAGGAATATCAATCTTTCCCCGATAGGATTACTGTAACGACCTTTTGTGTAGTGTGAAAGGGACAAAGTAAGGAAACGTGTAACCCTACTGTAGGTTCGCCTGTGGTGTAGCGGTATCACGCCTACCTTGAATGCAGAGTTTCGATTCCTCACCGGCGAACCATATTTTCACACGTTTACTAAGATATCTTGCCTTGTTTCTTTGTTTTGTTAGTTTGTTTTAACAACGTTGTTTGGGAAGGCACTTCATGATATTCATATCGCGCAAACCAGGAATTCTGTGTCTTGATTATTTCGTAACTTACAAATTCACCACCAGGTGCAGACTCTCAAGGTCTCTGAATACCTTGCAGTAAGTTAAAGGAGGTACTGTCACGGTTTACTGTATGTTGTGGAAAACTGTTCAAAATTAATGACAAAGAACCTTTTTTAATTTTAGATTTTTCTTAGAAAACCGGAGGGAAAATATTAAGTGATTTTACGAGGAAAAGCAAATTACAATCAGTTTTAAGCGATTTCTCTATAATATACAAGAGCAACTTAAAAAAAATTGCCAATTTGTTCAAGTTGCAATCCATTTCCATCCTAGCCATCCGTCGCCAAAGAAAATCAATACTAGTTTCTGTGCACTAGTAGGGTTATTGTTAACAAATCTGAACCATTATTTTCAAACATTGCCATCAATTAAAAGATGTTTTATCTGTTTTATAGCTATTCAAAGTGACGCTAGTTAAAAATAGGTGACACTGCTCAATGTCTTAACATAAATATAATATAAAATAGTCAGTTAACACTTACGTTTACACCAAATAGAGGGGTTCTTTCGCCATTCAACATCTCAAGCAACAAACAACCAGTTTTCCAAATATCGTCAGACCGCCGTGCGATCTGAGTGTGAGAGAGATTGAAAACATTTCATTTATCATGAGAGAGTAAAACTTTAAGTTCCCGCCGATAGACCACACCTCAAGTACCCTAATTAAGGATAAATAGTTATAATCACAAAACAAAATGAGTAATTTATCTTCGTAAATATTCAGCACCTCGGCACATGTCGTATGCCATATATGCATTCAAAAGACTAATCCGTGTAAGAAAGTAGATTTTGATTGGTTAACTTCGTTCTCAAAAGATCCTGTGCTGTCAAAACTCGTTTCCAGGGAACGTTGGAAACGAGGTCGCCGAGCTATGAATCAGATTTATGCTCTTCTCGGTTTACATCCCTCTGCTCATGTCCAATATGAGAGTGCAGATGTGTGAACAGCTCATATCCTTGGCGGAGTAGAGAAGTTGCATGTTCATTTGCCCTCCCTTCTTCGGCTCGCGTGAAATTGTATTCGGCTGGTTGTGATTTTCATTCTCGCCTCATGTTTAAACAACGAACTATAGATGCAGGTATGTATTGTTGGGGAGGAAAGATTGCGTGAGGGGCCAAAAGAGCGTCTGTGAGGGAGGCTAACGGCAGCATCGACCATGCCTCCACATGCTGTACGATGACAATTTTCTAGTAAATCGTAAAACGATTTAGTAAACTGATACAGAGTAAAAAAAATTATCATCTTTGAGCTCTCAAACTAAAACCGTTATCTTTACCGGATTTTTCTTTTACGTTTGACCGCCATTGAGGCCAAACAAGACGACTTTCAGGTCCAACCGGCATTCAAACAGCTCAATACTACTTAATTTAACAGTTAGCTCGAATTGAATTTCTCTTAATAATGACGAAGTTTACTTTATTCAGGTGAAATGAGATATTTTCATGTTTCTGCTTACATTGGCACTTTCTGCTGATCCAAAGTCTGCTAGCTTGGCACGGATGAAGTTTTGATCCAGAAGCACATTGTTCCCTATATCAAATATACGAGTAACATCATTAGCGCAATGATAAGTTTCAGGGATCTGTGCGGCGAAGCAGTGAAAACTAACGCACCAAAGAATGGACGGCGAACGAGTTTTTGATTTTTTTTTTCCTTGTGGTTTCGCTGTTTAGTTTGGGGGCTCCATCGCTGGCTTAAACTTTGGGTGCGTTTAATTGGCTCTATTCCGGAATTATAGCAATGATTACTAGAAATCCCAGCTCATAAGAGATTTTTGGAGTTACTGGAATATAATACGAAATGGTTTTTAAATTGTTGTGTATCAGCGAAAATTTACAGATACGTCTTTCCAAATTAACCTTAATGCGCGATGGTAGCGATTATTTTCAATTAAGTGTACCTTTGAATGAGTAATGATAAAAAAAAAACGGGATTCGAGAGCAGAGATCGGCTCGAATTTGGCCCTGTTTGTTAGCAGGCTAGAGAGATATACATCGCTACATAGGATATTTGTTACCTTTGATATCTCTATGTACAATCCATTTACTGTGCAAGAATTCCACAGCCTTGAGTACGTCTTCTAAGTAACCATAGCAAAATGTCTCCAAAATAACTGGCCATGTTTGAGCATTCAATTGACGTTCGATAAGTTCTTCTATGGTTCCACCTGAGGATAATTAATGGTTTTAACACACCTCATGAAAAATAGACCATGCAAGAATTATGACTTCTTTTTTGTCGTAAAGTTCAGGTCAGAAGTGACTGAAATAAATTGTATAAAGTCTCGTGCGGCGCGAAAACTCAAGGAAAGGGAAACTAGTTGAAACCTAAGAAGAAAAGACGGGAGTAAGGGCTGTTTCGCTTTGCGTCTCTTCGCGATTTTGACTCGCACAGGAGTAGCAAGTACCCAGCCTCATTCCCAAGCCTTGTCGCTCTTCTCAAGATAACCGAGTTTCGTGTCAGAGGCCTGGGATCGTCCTGGGCGAGTCCGCCTAATCGTTTTCCCTATCAGCTCAATGGGTAACGCACCATTCGACCATAAGTACCATGCACGCAAAGAAAATCCAGAGTGTTTTACCCACAATTCCCCTCCGTGTATAAAACATTTTTGTAAGTGATTGGATAGAACCACATGTCAATATTTGAATATGTACGTGAATTTTGCCTTGTGTAAATTCTAGTCAAATGCGTTGAAATTATTAACGTTCGTTGTAATATTTCGGACAAAGTGAATACAGTTTATTCTCACTGGATCGAACACAAACATTTACAACCTTCCATATATGATTTAAAATCTAACAAGAGTTTCTAGATGCGAGTCTTCATTTCTTTACTATAAGAATTCCTACGTTTCGGATAATCTTAAAATGATTACCCAACTAGGTCCGTCAATTTCGTTAAGTACTGGCACTGCACTTTAACACCTTAAAGAGACTAGAGGAATCCTCAATCCGCCGGTCACGAACTGTTAAAATACTTACCTGCCATAAATTCCATAAAGATACATGCATTTCTGCCTTGCAGTTTTGCACCATAAAAGTCGACAATCTCCATAATATTTTCCTTCTTCGCGAGATATAGAGCCAAAAGCTCATTAAGCCTATATTGACACTAAAAATAAAGTAAAGGAAAGAAAATGAAAGAAAACAGGATTAAACACGAGGCGGTCTAAGCTTAGACTCCCACTCAGTCGTTCTTAGGGCTCGCCATGTTCCCCACAGGAGGATAGGAGGGTAACGATTACTAAATGGGAGACTAGTCTAAGCTAACTGAAAATGATTTTGAAATGAATCATAACAGATACCATATTGCCTATTCAGTGTTTTCACCTTCTACAAAACCTATTTTCTTCACACAAAAGTTGAAAGACTAGAACTCTTAGTCATGGCATACCCCATGGTGGAGGTGGAGCGTTTGTGGATTAACTCATAAATATATGCATAAACACTTTCAACAGCCAATAAGATTCACAACGGGCGGATAATGTTAAACCAGATTATCTTTAAAAAGTTCCCTCCAGTACATTGACAAAAACTTTGCACTTAGCCTCGCTTTGCTAATGAGATTCAAAGCAACTCGGAAGAAATGGTCTATTTTGTTTTCGCCTGTGAGAGTTTGGTAACTAGCGCTCCTGCGCATGTCAAACGGCTGACAACGAACACCGAAGATGAGTAAGATGGCGCAGATGCAAGTTATGTCGACAACTGTCTCACAGACTACTGTAAGTAAAACCAGTTATTCAAAGTTATCGACAATAAAACTGCCGGAGTTTGTTATCTCGATAAAAAACGATTTAGAGAAACATTTCATCAAGAAAGTTAACGATAATAAAACAGCATGACGTTTCGACGACATCATGTCGTCATTGTCAAATGAGTAAAATGGAAATAACGGAAAGGCATATTTATCGACAACTAAAAGTAGTTTGCTTTTATGACTGAAGGAAACTGATTTGTTGTCAAGAACTAATTATTTTTGTAGTTTTTTTTTTATATGGATAGTTTGGTTGACACAATGGATTTTTTGTTATCGACAACCTTTTAGGATCGACGACAAAATAGTTATCAATGACAATTTATCTTGTCTGTCGAGGCGCTTTAAAATTAGTTACCTTTTTAATGCAGAATACTCTTCCTTCGTCCGTTTCATCCGCAGGATCAGGAACCTTAACAGCTAGGTGGCAGTCTCCAAAGGCCCCTTCTCCTAATTCTACAGATAGGTTATAGTGAACGGTCTCCTTGAATTGGCCATTAGGAAGCGAGAATTCTTCCTTTATAAAAGGAAAAGAGAGTTAACTATAAGTTTCCTTTGCACCAACTGTCAAACACAATTGATTCTCGTTTCTATTATCGATTATAACCCACCGGTTAATTTACCCGACTTCTTCCTAGTGAGAACACATTACGTGGTACAAATCGGGCGATTGTTATCCTCTCAGTCTCCCGATTTTTTTCGAAGAAGAAGAAGAAGAAGAAGAACAAAGAGAGAACGTAACAGTTTTAGGTCTCAGTTGTAATCCAATCATATTTCAATAACTGTAGTAAACTAGTCAGCTTGCATTATTTGGCTGCAAGCAGACACTGTGGCTATCACCGGCTGTTTTCAGGGGCACCCAACGACACTTTTCTCTCAAATCCTTTGAAACGCTATTTTAGGCTATCTGGAGTGCCTTTAAAGCCCTGTAGGTTCATTTTAGGCCACACTATAATATTTTTATCTGTTCGGTCATTCTAGGACAACTTGAGTCTTTTCGAAATTACAAGGGCATCTTTGTCCATTTCCCGAAAACCTTAGGTCTTATTTCCTTTCCGAAAATCTTAGCTGCCCCTGTGTTTTGTCTTTTCCACAGTAAAGTGCGCACGTTTAGGAAATAAATCGGAGGGCTATAAAATAAATAAACCCCTTTCCGGCTTGCTGGTATATGGGATGATGATGCCCATGGCTTAGACATTGTCCTTAGTCATTCATCCTTGACGTGTTGACATTTGGGAGCAGAGATAATGTCGATAATTTTATGCACAGACATCTGCAAATGACTGAACATTGAAACTTCAAAAACCAGAATTTCCATTTAATAGAAGGTAATTTGCGGTCGTTGTTGAGTTTCATCTTAGGATTTCAACGATAGAAATCAGAATTATATCAATGTTGTGATTTAAGGTAAATTTAATTAATTTCACTCTCAGTTGGATATCAACCATGTATCACGGCTTCGAGTGCAAAATAACGATAATTCTTACGTAAAACGTAATGTATATACCCTGAGTTGTGTTTTAGAGTAAAATCGTGATCAGTGTCCAATACATAAAGTACTATCAGCTCATATTTATGAAACATACCTCAACAGGCCAAATAAGCCTTTCTTCGTCACTGTACAATGTCAGCGGAGAAGGAAGGTTAGATCCCGCTAAATTGCAAGTATAAATATTAGACAGGCTAGAAGTTTTTGAATCAACATTATCAGACGAAACAGGCGCACTGTTTTCCCCGTTTACATCCTCGCCGTTTGGAGAGGCCGACGGTGGGGTGGGAAATCTTAACTCGAGCAGTTCGTCGTCATGGACAGTATTCGTCTGCTCAGACTTTGGCTCGCATCCCATGCGCTTCGATTCACAACCGTGTTCACCATTATTTGCTGCGCCATTTTCCAGGATAACACAATCTGATTCGAGATGAGTTCTTAAGGTTTCCACGTCATAGCTTTGTTCTGTCGTACTTTCTTCAGTTTCTTGCACCGTGCTAGCCTCGTTACCGGTGAAACACGCAGAGGGATTAATGTCATTTTCTCCTTGGCCAAAAGTCTCCTTGAACTCTTCAGTAATAGATATATCTGGTCGGTTTCCTTTGTTATCTCCGTTTTCCATTCTTTTCGATCATGTCTGGATATATAATTTAAATACAAATGACATCTCCTACCAAGCCAAAGATTCACCTCCTTGTATAAGTTCGTTCGTTGGCCAAAGCCGGAAGAGAGATCGTTTCTCTGACATCCCCGCGTGTGTACCTTCGCCTAGAATTCTTTCTCACATCACTGTTCTTTAACCACATCAAATTCTCATTTCTGGTTGTCCGTCTGTGATCCACGCAAGCGACAAGACTAGAATATTTTTAAATGCCTCTTTATATCTGTATGTTTTGGGGACCCACGTTTGTGTTCAGCCGCAGACCATAGCGGATTGCCGATTCGAAAAATTGTTCTTTAGTAAGCGCATGCGCCAAACAGTGCAACGCTAAAGGTCTGCCGATACCAGTTTTTCAAATCGATCCAATACGAGCACGATGTTTATCAATATTTGGCATTTTGTCGATATGATACCGATATTATGACGTCATCAACCAAGACTTTTCTGTGATTTTTATCACCTTCACTTTAAAAAGGCTCTTAATGGATGGTAAACATTAAAAAATAAACACGCATTCATAGCAACAGTGTTTCAACTTTAATTGTTGTGAGAGCACAGTGCAACAGCATACACACATATGGCAAAATATTGGGGTTTTTGTTTGGTAAGTGAGCGGTCACGTGAGCAGTATCGAAAGAGATCAAAACAGCCGATATTTCTTGCGAGTATCGATATTCTTTAACTAGAGCCCGTTATCGATATCGAGTATTTGGTATCGGTATATGCCATCCTTATGCAACTCTTGTCGCCCAACAATTACGTCTACGGACCTACTTGTCCGTTTTTTGTTTGCTTTGCTTGTTTGCTTGTGTGTTTTTGCACTAAGGCCATCCCAATAAAATGTTGCGTTTCCGGCATCGCCCCGTCTCTTGTGATGGTGGGTCGCTCGGTCGGCCAAAAAAACTGAAAATAAATAAATAAAAAGAATGAGCACTTGAAGGGATTTGGGTTCCAGAGAAGGCCGGGCTGCTAAGTAAGAAAGCAAAACGTGGTCTTTGCGTTCGTAATTCGTAGTATCGATGTTAATCTGAAAGACAAGGATCGACATCACATCATACCAATTGTTGTTAAAAAACAAGATCATGTGCTAGTAAATTTTAAAAAGTATTTGCTTCTTTGGAATTTTTTTTTTACTTTTCGAATAAAATGGGTCGGCCAGGCGATGGGAAACGAAACATTTTATTGGGATGACCTAAATGCGTCCATTCGTTATCATGGATTCAGGTAAACAGGATGAGGTGCTGGTAGTTACACCCCACAAATAATGAAAAAGATCCGAGCCGAGGACGGGACTGACACCAAGCCGTCCACCAACGACACCACGGCTTCGCTACGAACACGGGCGGCAGGAAATTCCGCTTGCTTGACTCAAAATCCACAGTCAGTAAGGGGACCAAGCATTCCCCTCTATCCCTAAAAAGGGAAGCTGTAAAGCCCTCAAATAAGGAAGACCGGAGAAAAACAACCACAGGCAGTACGAAGAAAGACGTGCATGCAAAATCACCAGAGAAAAGCGCGCCAAAAGACGGCAGTGGTTCACAACGCACACCAGCAATTGAAAGCGGCTGTTCTTCAGGAAAAGGAAGCAACAAAAATTACTTTGTGAATTTGTACCTTCTAGGGGTGAAAATAAATTTCATTCATGTCCACAAAACGAGATTCTTGTCCCTCTAAGGGGTTCCTTTCAAAATTTCTGACCAGCATCCCAACAAGTCTATCTAGTTATCAGATAAGCCTTCGCTTTTAACTAACAATACTGCCACAGTAATTATCAGACCACTCATTGCCATCGTGTAGCCGCTTTTGGCCTTTTGCTAGAACCTAGCTACAACGTACAAGTACCAATGTTAACGGCGCCCCGAGATCTGCGGTAACCACTGTACTATAGTTACTGTACAGTAAAGCAAACATGCTATCTCTGACGATTGAGTGACTTGGGAACAAATAAGTCAGAAATGAATATTCTCAAATAGAAAAAAGATCCTCGCAGGTTGCGAAAAGAAAGCCTGAAAAAACTTCAGGCTTGAACGGGATTCGAACCCATGACCTCTGCGATGCCGGTGCAATGCGCTACCGACTGAGCTATCAAGTCAACTGGGAGCTGGTCGTATTGTGGGTTCGTAATATACCCGTGACGGATGAATAATAAATGTAAATATACGAAACATATATTTTGAATTGCGGATGAAAGATCAAATAGAAGAAAGATCCTCGCAGTTACTACGCAACTTAAGCAATGAATATTTTGACGGCATGATGTGGAGGGTCGCGTGTTGTCATGGGATACCTTGGGACTATTTAGCTGTTTGGCGGGGGATTCTAGTCATTCTGTCAGTCAGTCTCCTTGTTTGCTATTTTTTTTTCGTTCAAGTTTTGCTTTACAAGGGTTTTCTAGTGCAATTTTGTCAGCGTGTTTTTTGTAACTTTTCCTTGGGGTCCGGTGCCACTGCATTAGATGGGGAGTTCGTTTTCACGACTGTTTTTTTTTTGGCCACTTCTAAAGTTTTTCGAATCTGGCGTGGTACAATTTGAAGGCTTTTGAACCAATACATGTATATTTTATTTTTCAAGTGGAATTTGCAATGATCCAGTTCATGTCGTTGCAATAGGTTACACTCTTCAGATGACTGGATGACTCTTTCTAAATAAACTATTTACATTGAATGTTTCGTGTTAGAGAAATTTAATTTGTTTTGTATTTAGCTGATTCTTCAGCTTAACAAGTAAAACAGTCGCAGCTTCACTGTTTTCCTATCCTTCACTATCAGAACACTTGCATGGAGGCAACCGTTACTTTCTCTGTTGACATTAATTCAATTTTGTACAAGTTCTTTTCATTTCTACCCAGTATCAAACGACACGTCTCGGAAATGCTACTGCTTTTGTAGTTCTCTTCTTAAAATGCAAACCAGCGTGAATAAATTGACCAATTCTACAAGAGACTATCCCTAGATTACCGTCACGTGATCTGTAATGGGGCAACAAAACAACGAAGCGAATAAGCCTTGGAGTAAATTAAAAATAATTGTCATATCAATGTCATAGACAAGAAAAGCGCCTTTTGGATACAGCAACAACACAAAATAGCTCTTAGTCACGTGGTGTTGAGAGGGACAATGGTCTCTGATACCGTATAACTTTGACTAGGTGCAGTCTGCGATCGTAAAGCAGCCGGAGCCGTGTGTGCGAAAGGTGTCTCAGAAGCGCAGCTTGAACCCTGGTTACGAATCGGTTGCCGAAGTCCAACCCCCGGCTTCCCGTGTTGCGCCTCGTCGGGTTCATTCCAAGCAAGTAACGGAGCTGTCCGACGTTGCGACGGAGGAGCCGAAGCTGCCCGAAACTGTCTTCGCCTCAGTCCCAGATTTGACCTCACGTGGATCGGTTCGGTCTCGTTAAAAAGACATGTTGTTCTTGAAGATGACGGATAATCTGAACGATAAGTGGATGTAGGGTTCGGACATTCATTTCCTCGCCACGTTATTATATCTCGGGTGCTTTTTGTGTGTTGTGATTCACCAGGATGGAGATATTTACGTTTGCCCATTCCCTGAAACATAAAAGAAAATGGAAGTTAAATCTTCTTAACCGTTTCAACCACACCTTCGTGGCAAAATACACTCTGTTTTTTTCATAAGAACCTTTTTTATACGAAAATCGAGGCTGAGATTAACCAAAATTTTAAGAAGGTATTAAGAACATTCCTCAGGCTGAGAGTCGATTAAAAACGTTTTTATTTTGCTAAACTTTATATAAAATCAAGGTAACAAATGTAAATTAACCAAAATACTTAAGAGCATGTTTTGTATAACATTGACAATGGTGAAACACATCTCGGTTTGTCATAATCAGCAGCTCTTGATACCATATCTCAGCAGGCAATGCACTTTGATAGGTTTAATCTCCTGGTCACGTCGTCATTGATTTACTGAAATACATGTAGTGTACACCATGTAATTTAAAAACATCTTAAGAACGTTTTCAGCCTCAAATCGCAAAAAAATGTAAGAACATTCAGCCTCAGCTGACTCTCAGCTCCAAAATTAGATGTTAATTCTTATAAAAAAAACCAGAGTGCACTCCTTTCTGCTTTGTGATTTTGCAGTACGTTTTGTCCTCTTTCCATCTCCTGAAAAAGTTTCCACTGAACCTGCGATCAGGCCCAATTCAGTTAGCAGTGATCTTATTTCCTCTTACTATACTCGAACAGGACCCACCAAACCACAAAAAATATGGTGTTCTCTGCCTGCACCCCCTTTCCTCAACCGCAAAGGTGTCTTTATTGCATAACTATCCCTTTAGTCAATTCAGTAAGAGATGACAATGAGATTCAAACCTCACTTTTATTGCTTATCTAGCAATGCTGACTCTTGCTAGCTGAATTTGATTTGTCTTGTTTCTTTGTGTTCTGTTAAACGGACCCATATAATTTGCAGTAGAGGTAAAAAAATCCAACGTCCATTCGTCCTTGTTCCAATCCCACCTCCCTATCCTCCCCCAACTAAAGGCCTGTGTACATGTGCAATTTTTGCCACACTTTTTAAGTGCAGTTTCAAATGAACTCAGTGCAAAACCAGAGGCAATTTCAGCACGACTTAATTGTCACAGCAATATCGCAAGATGTTTCCAACATGTTTGAAACTTGATACAAACTTCCAGAGTTTCTTGGAAAACATAAAGCAATGTTGCACTGGGAAATTGCAGTGAAATCAGAGCTGGTTTACATGTGCAATTTGAAGTCGCAATGTTTCCACAAGAAAAAATTGCAGTTAAGCCCCGTCTACACGAGCAATTTTTATGCGGCTGTATGTGGCAATTTTCATTTGCCTGTGTACAGTAGATGGCTTGACAAATATTTGTTGTTAATTTGCGTCAGTAATAATTTGCACAGCGGAGATGTCCATGGAAAGGCAAAAAGCAAGATGCCGCCATGCTGGATGCGCAAATGTTAGGGACTGTAGGGACTGGGTTCTACAGATGACGTTGAAAAAATTGTCACAATTTATGTGCCATCTCGTCGACACGAACAGTTTTTTTATGTGGCAATTTTTATTTGCCACATAAAAACTAACACGCCAGCTTTTCAGCAAAATTATGCAGTTGTCACATAAAAATTGGTCATTTCTCATCATCTACACGGGCAAATAAAAATTGCCACATAAAAATTGCTCATGTAGACGGGGCTTTAAGGTGCATAAAATAAATTGCATGTGTATAACTACTGGCCTTAATAAGATGACTCTCCTGCATTTTACAAGACAGTATGTTGTAGCTCAATTGTATCCTTGGTTACATCATACAGTGCCCATGCCAAAACAAAGGAAAACAAAAAATTGGACCAAGGAAAAAAAATTGAACCACAACATATGTTGAGTAAACATGAATGAAAAACAACCTACCATTCCAAAATATGTTTCAAGATCTCCCATATCACTGTGAGCATTTCTGTTGTCATGCCTGGAGAAAAGATGCCTGTTGGATCTCTCCTGTAAAATAAAAAAAATCTTTAAACTTAGTGCAAACAAAAAAGAGATATCAAGCCATGCCAGTAGAGATGACTTTCTCAAGCAAACATCACTGTAAGCTGTAAGCTGTCCAGTGAGGGGCCCATTTCTCAAAATTCCTGATAACTTACCTGGCCCGATAAGTATATTTTTAGATGCTTTTTTGCCAACTACAGGCAATTGGTACTTGGGCAATCTTTTCATAGAATTATAAACATTTTAAAATTTAGTATTCAAAGCTAATAATAATTGACTTCTGTTGAGAAACATTTATCACCAAAGACACTTATACAGGCCCGTTAAGTTTTCGGGATCTTCCAGAAGCGGACCCCTGGACCTGATCTCTAAGGCAGTTGTCTGACCTTCACAGCCGTCATCACTTCCTCCCCCACCGTACCAAGGGAACGCTTTGCATGATGAGCCCAAACAACGGCTGTGAAAGAGACTTCTAAGCTAGAGACTATCAGAGGCATATACCCCACCCAATAAGGCAGACAGATAGACTTGCTTTAAAGAGAGTTGACCCTGTTAAACACTGGAATTAAATCAATTTTGGCACAGATTTTACTTACTACTTACAAAAACGAAACAAATAAATATTTTTATTGCCAAAATCTTCTAAGACAGGTCATATAATGGAGCAGTTTTCCAGGCTTTATCGCTGGTATGTCAGCATCAAGTGAGATGTAGCCTTTAGGGGCAGTGAGTTCTTATGGGCCTGTAATGGGCTGTTAACTTTGCTGAAGGTATTAGTTATAATTTTTTTTAACTTTCTTTGACCATGAAAGGAAAAAAAATCAATCAGCTACATATACCTAATGAATTTGAAGCTAAATATACATTATTGAATTTTTATTTTATTAATTTTTGGTTTGTCATCATAATGCTTATTCTTATTTTGATTCTTTTTTTTTTTCAATCAATATCAGATCGTGCCGACTGTTTTGGACAGAACATGAACATGAACATACAATTTTTTTTAGACTGGTGAACTAAAGTTCGAAAAAAAATTAAATATACTTTTAATTGATGATGTTCGCTAATCAGTCGTTTACACAGCGATAAAAATTCTGATATTTTCTATTTTTGTTTCCGTTCAATATTTTGATTTTGGATACAGAGACGAAGACCACGGGAAGACTAATTTTGAGCCAAAATGAAGTTCTTTAGACTTAAGTATACTTTTTAACAACATTTACACTTCCGCTTTTCGTTTTAATTAAGTTTAGCGAGCCATCTCACTGAGGCGCTGTCGACAAGCTATTATAGCATACCTAGATACTGACTGCACCAGTTTTTGAAGTGATGTACCTTAGATCCCTGAAAACAATCTTTTCCAAATGCATGCAGTTAACATTCTGTGATGTAGCGAACTTTGTAGTCATCGCTTCCAGTTTGTTTACACTGATCAATTACCAGCTGTTATCAAGTTATCGAATTGTTAAACTTGATATACCTACCGCTGCATTATTGAGAAATTTCTGCGGAGGACACGGCTTCGCTCTGTGTCGATAAGGAATTGTAAATTCTGAACGCGCTTTGCTTCTAAAGTGTCCATGGAAACCTGTAGGAAACTAGAGAATTCAAAGTGTTCTTTAGCACTGTCATGATTCATCAGTCGGCGAAGACCTACAATTAAGCACAAATTTTTGGTCTCAAACACAATTTGTTCGTCTCAAAACTCACCCAGGTGCCCCGAATGTTATATGTGCTTGTCATATTTAAGTTCCTTTGGTAACAGAACAACTGAAAATCCCTTCTCGAGTTTCAAGTTTCAGAATCATTCGCCATAGCTGTTCCTCATAGCGAAGCGGTGATCAACTTGTTGTGTTCGTTACCACGGAACCCACACGGTACGGTTGTAATTGGTCATTTGCATAAAACGTCATAATGTTATTGGTGAAATTATTGCAACCTCGTTCCCAGGGTCTCTCTTCTTCCCGCCCCAGCGAGAGAGAGAGAGAGACCCTGGGTGAAGCTGGTCACGTGGCACCCAAAATCTGGGTGCTTGACACAATTAGCCTTTAGGGAGGGGTAGTAAAGTATGCAGTTGTTGCTTTCTCAGAAGGACGGAGAAGACAGCCACGAACTTTACGACAACAAGCGATTTTACAACCAAGCATTTCTACATCGCACACTCACTTGAGACCTGGAAGAGGTTCACGTTTCTTCCACTCAGGTAGAGTGTTGTTAATCCAAAAGAATTATTTTAAGAACAGTCGTTTCGGGACGCCAGAGGGAAACCGACAGACGATGGGGGATGCTTGAGTCAAAACCTAAACAGGCATGGTGATTAGAACAGAAGTATCGCTGGCTTTACGCCTTTTAACAGAGCTCCAAATGGGGTGAAATGGGAAAGAAGATCAATTTTAGTATTGTCGAATGGAACACCAAGAATTTTCGGCAATAGAATGTGAGCGGGCGAAGTGCTCAGAAATACCAACGGACTGAAGCAAGCCGCGTGTGAATATAATTCAAAGGTACTTTTCATCTTAGTTTATTCCCTATGGACTTTAAGACGTAGTTAAACGAAAAATATTGAGCTCAGAGCGCTGATTGTGATCGAAAACAATGTATTTATTCACAGGAAATCGGTGACCAAATATATATTCAATGTTGTGCTTCGCGAATTACATGTAAATAAACAGAATACTGAACAAGAAGAATGTATTTGTATTTTCTTGAGTGATGAATCATTAATAATGCTGTTACTGAAAGAATTTTTTATGAACTACATTTCATCTTATAGAGCAAAAGATGTAAGACTTACTTATTACCGCAGTTTAAGCTCGAATAAATGCTTTTTCTGGCACAATTCATGGAATCAGTTCCAACTAGTGTAGAGTTTATGATCAACCTCTGCTTCATTGACCGTTTGAAATTCCTTAGATTGTACTTAATATACGATTTTTGCAGACGGTATGAAACTGCGCCAAATCTCTCGCATTTTGCTTGCTTAAAATCGCACCCGCTTGAAAATCTCTGATCGACTCTTGCGAATAAAATAATTGAGCGAGTATACCCCGACTGGGGAGAAGTTTGTCGTGTGCTGTCACGTGACCAGGTTCACCCAGGGTCTCTCTCTCTCTCGCTGGGGCGGGAAGAAGAGAGACCCTGGGAACGAGGTTGAAATTATTGGTGATAATTAACAGTCCCTTGGTAAATCAACCAATTGAATTCAGCGCGCGCCAGATAATTTATGAACACTTCGCGCGCGCCAAACAAAACAATCCACTCCTTCAAAAGATATATCATATCATTACAGAAAACAAAAATTTCAGCTGAATATTGTTTTTACTAACTCCCAACTGCGTCACAATGCGTTCATTCCTCGACGACCCTTTGTTTTCCGCTTTCCAGGCCTAAGTCACGAAACACGCGATTTCATTTATCAGTCTCGATTTTTAGAACACGCGCGTCTCGAAGGGTGCACAACAAGAAGTGTATAGCTCTTAAATAGTAGCAGAGCACTTTTGACTCCCTTATACAATGTTTTAGAGAACGAATAAGAACTTTCAGGAATTTTGAACAGCTTTATTTGTACCCACTGGCGCCTGCTATATTCTTTCTGACTTCCTTTCTTTGCGCGACGCGCGCGCGTGTACCGTGTGTAGCGCGCACGGGCTAATCGAAAAAGGCGGGAAACTCGCTGCAGCCGATGCGGCTGTCAAAACCTTTATTTTCCAGAATTTAGCAACGAACGAAAGGCAATATAACATTTTTCCATATATTTTCATTGTGGTGCATATTTCTTTTCATCTTAGCCATCGAAGGACAAGCAAATTACAAAAAGAGTATAGCTTCACTAACATCCTAAAAAGCGGTGAGCATTTTGCCGTGGACTGTTGACATTTTGTCGCGCTTGCAGCCTCTTGTTGAGGACGGCCACCATCACATCCAAAGTCTCCAAACTTTTTCTTCAAATGCAGAACGTTTTTCCTGCTCGTGAATTATACAATTCAAATCCTTGGTAAGTGCCATGAGTTATAATTATTTGAAATTTTGCTGGCCTGTACGACAGAATTGTAATTGTAAGCTTATATACCAGCCAGTTTATCTTCTCCTGAAAACCCAACAAAATCGGAAATCTACCGGAGAAGAAGAGGAAGGGTTTTATTCAGTTTTGCTACTTTACGTTAAACTTGATAATGTTAAATTACCATTATTTTTAAAAAAATCAGTAGTTTTTCCCAACACATTTTCACCGTAACATGACTCAATTCCTTCACTTGAAAAAAAAAAGAGAGAAGAAAATGGTAAAAGCAAGCTCCGGTCAATAATTTGACTGGAGTCTACAACCCAGCAAAACGATGTTTCTAAAAATGTACTGATCATTTTATGCGACAATACCGTGTTGATGAACTGGTAACTGAGTCAAAGGTTTTGCTTTTCCGGTGGGATTGATTTGAGATTATCAGCTGGGTGCACAACAAGAAGTTTTGTAATAAGCTTAATTTGCTAAAAAGAAGTTTTCAAATAGCAATTTTATCGCCGGAAAATAGTTAAAAAGGCAGTTGTTTATAAGAGTAAGTTTAATCCGGAAACCTCTAATGGGTTCCTCAGTTACTCTGAATACGAGCCAAATCCTTCCTTGAAAACTGCGTCGCATTTATGCTGACAAACAACTAGTCTACCATGCAGAAATATCCACCAGCAAATATTATTTTTTAAGGAAAACCTATAGTTTCACAGTGTTATCCGACTAAAGTAAGATATTTTAAACCCGGTACCTCCTAATATGGTCTAATATGTAGGTACTGATTTTTGCGCAGTTCATGACTATGTGGGAAAAGCAGATAGTAGCAAGGGCTATTGGAATCGAAAAAGAAACTGATTGGGGGAATCCAGGCATTGTTTAGAGATAAGCTTAATTGACCGGCCATATTAATTTTTTAAATAGCTTTAAGATACTAAACAGTTAAGGATATTTTTCCAAATTAAAGCTTAATTATCTCTAAAAGATGCGTCCCAATTTTCTTTCTGGATTTCAATAACACTTGCTAAAATCTTTATTTCCCGCAGAGTCATAAGCTGCGCAAAAATATTTTAATTATTATTAGTAGGCACAAGAGTTTCTCCAGCCATCCTGACATGCGCAGAACGTTTGTGCAGAAGCAAAAGGACGCAGTATTTTATAGTCGACGTCGTTGCTTTTCTCCAGCCATACTGAGAAAACTTGACAAATTTTTTAAGACTTTTAAAGTAACACTACAATGGACTAGCATCTGCTACGTTCCGTTCATATCACAGAAATCGAAGCTCTTTTAAAAAGGGCTAAGAGAGGATGTCATGTATCTTACGTAATGACTGTTTTCTTGTATTTCTACTGATTTTTTTTTCACGCAGCCGCGAAATGTGGGACAGCGAGCAGCTAAGTCAAGCAGGCGCTTCATGTTCACAAGGCTCACAAAACAGCTCGTCTGATCTGTTTTCTCAGTCAAGGATGAGCCAGCTGAAAGGTTTTAGCTCCTTTGATGTTTGGTCGCAACAGGCTAATTCACAACAAGTACCTGAGGTATTGTGAAACATAGTTAGAATAGCATGCATATATGTGAAAACGAAACAAGAAATTGGAAATATCAGTCATCCCTTAAATAGTTTTAGTTAATGCTAGATCCTCCTTTTTACATTGTTTTCTTTCCTCTTTTCACAAGTGTTTCATATTGGTACACTTGGGGAGCAGGGATGGCACAGTGGTGAGAGCACTTGCCTCCCACCAATGTGGCCCAGGTTCGATTGCCGAACTCGACGTCATATGTGGGTTGAGTTTGTTGTTGGTTCTCGTCCTTGCTCCGAAGGTTTTTCTCCGGTTTCTTCGGTTTTCCTCCTTCCACAAAAGCTAACATTTCCAAATTCCATATCGATCTGGAATCCGAGGGCCACAGATTTGTCAGCCGTCAGACTGTTAAGTCTCACCTTCGTTAAACAAAGTTGATTTATTAATTTTAATTGTTGCAGGCCAGCTTGGATGGAATAATTACCTCCTCAACATCTCTCAGTTATATAAAAATATTTACGCTGTGTATAAAGAATTTTTTTTTTTTTACTGTTTAATGAACCTTAGAAATGATCATGAAGGAGATGCTCAAAAACTTATGTGTGGTATATCGATTTTATATTTATAAATAAGTTGTGCTAATTAATAAAGAGAAATACTTGCCCTTGTCTTTAAATTAACTGAACGGGGAAAAATAAGAAGGAATAACAAATTTTAAAAACAATTTTCACCAATTGACTCTTCTAGCATCTTTTTCTCGCCACTTGCTACACGTTAGCAACTTGAGGGAGAGTCCCACTCTGTCTCTACCCACTCCCCCACCTACAAAGTTATTTGTGTGTCAGATCGGAGAAAGAAGAAGTCTTTCTCTGTAGCATGACAGCCATAGGTATTAAAACACATGAAGGAACGTCTTCGTTATGTTTTAATACAGTTTTTAATTGGTTAAATTATAGATTAAGTACAGGTATTTAGAATAGGTTAAGTATAGGTTTATAGATTAAGTACACGGTTTAATTTTTGCTCCTGGGAGATTTGGCTACTCAAGAGATAAGCATGTGATGCCACTGGCTGGAGCAGCATGGATAATTTTAACTTGTTTTAACTTCGTTATATCAGGACGAACCAGTAAAATATTACATGAAGTACATGACGAAGCCTCCACTGTTTTCATCTGAATCTGAACGCCAGCCTCAGAAGAAACAGCAGCCTCAGACAACCAGTTACAAAGAACTGATTGAAATTCAGAAGAAAAAGACGGTAGAGAGAGATGACAGGTAGGTTTAAATGCAATCATGATGTTTCTGTTCTTGAAGACGGAAACATTAATTTTACTACATGCTACGCCACTCAAATGATTCATGGCAGATATAAGGGAGGAGAGTGATTAATGAAGAGAGGGCTAATACATAAACTCACACATTAGATACAATAACATCCATTATTATTAATAAATTCTTTTAGCTTGGGAAAAAGCTCTCTTAGGAATGAAGGAAGTGAGAAAGGGCAGGAAAGAGCCAGCTCTCCACGCCCTCCCCCTGTAACATAGCTTGCTCGTCACTTTCTCGTCATAACACACTGGATCCGCTCTTGTGATGAACATCTTGGTATTAATATATTTTCCTCTTCCGCAAACTGAAACCGTTCTGGAGGTTTTACGTACGTTTTTGTTTATATTTGTCTTACAGGGATGTGCTTGATAGCTTTATATCTCTACTGAAAGACTATACAAAAGAGGTACGTTTCAGCTGACAAAATGATACAGGATATAAATATCATCTTTTACCTAGAATATGAAATAAAACTGAAAAATGACACGAAAAACTTGCACGTGTACCTTAATGATTAGCTTACATGACGTGAAATGCATTCAAAGAACAAAAATATTACTTCAATTATTTTGCCAATTAAATTAGTTTCATGAAATTATTACTTTTTAGCATCAGCGACCACAGCGAGGCATAGAGCTATACATAATTTAAAACGTGCTTTGAAACTGTTTTTTATTGGTGATAGGTGAAAACGGCAATGGATTCTTTCAAGGATAGTATTGATACCACACTTGCCACCAAAGCAGAAGAAGTTGCTACAGCTGCAAGCCAGTCAGCTGATCTTATAAAGAAATGTAAGGAACCCTCTATAGTATATCCTTTTGTTTTCTTTTCGATTCTCTTGATCACGGATTTAGTTGATAATTCAAAGTGGGTTTATCTATTTGCAGTGAAAGACGACTTGTTGGAAAGTTTTGGATGCCTAAGGAAGGATCTTAAGGAAAACGAAGAGTTAAAAGAAGTCATATCTAAGGTAACTCCGGACGAGTAATTCAAGTGAGTTGCAACTCGGTGTAGTGTTTTTGAATGGGAAGAAGGGCGGTGTAATTCCGACATTTCATGATCATTCAATTAGCGCAGCAAGCACTACTGATAGTTTTAGCTTTTAGTTCCAAGAAGCTTGTGGCTGTGTAACAAAAAGGACGTGCATTTAAAGACTGCTTTACTCGTAGAGTCAAAACTGAAGGAGAGAAAAGTATACAACTGATCATATGAATATTTTAGTTGAATTACCCGCTCTGAGAAAGAAGCCTTTGAGCCAAGAAGATCAGTCAAGAATGAACTGCACATGTGCTACTCAACTGTTTTATCCTAGCACGCAGGCTGTTAAAAACAAAATGGTAAATTGGTCAGCTTTGTCTTAAATTATCTCGTTAAAATCAATCAAAAGTAATGAGGCTGTGAGAAATATTTTTTTTCGGAAGTTCGAATTAGCCGCAATATGCGAATGCGCTGACTGTCTAAATCTTATCTTGCCGTGGTTGCTGTAACTTTGAAGTGATCTTTTAAACTAATAACACTAATTTTGTTTCCAATTTTCTCCGCAGCAAAATGAAAAGATATTTGAAAAAGAATCACAAATTAAGATGCTCCAAGCTCAGCTGGAGGATTGTCGTGCACGAGAATTGAAATCCATGGAAAAACATGAAAAATTCATGGAAAGAGAAGACAAGCTGCTGCAGAAACTAGATGAGATCAGCAACAGACAAGTCACTCTTCCCTCTAATAAACTTTCCACTGCCCAAAATGTCACCTACGACCAAGCTTCTGAGAGTTTTCAAAACTACAACGAGATGCGTCTTCCTCAGGGACCGCCAAGAATGGGCTATCAGTCTCAGCTTGCATGGGACAGTGCTGAAGTATCTAGATCTACAAGGTTGCATCACATGCATAATCAGATACAGCCTGTGCCTCCGCACTCTTATGTCCAAAATGCAACAGCAGAGGTCTTGAACGCCAACGTGCAAGGAGCTGCAAACCATACACAAGCTAAAACTGCCTTGAACCACCGCTTACAGCCACACTCAACACAGGACGATGCCGTTGTTCCTTGTATGACCCTCATTCAACACCAAGCTAACATGGGGTTTGCTCCAAATCAACAAAATGCCGTTCATCCCACCGCTGCGATTGCTCCAATGCGCACTCTTTCAGATGATGATGACAAGCAACCTCGTTGTCAACAGCAAGGGAACATGACCGAGTCTGTGGATATCGGGTCAAAAGGTAAGAAACACTTTTCTTATTACGATGCCTCGGACGTCAGTAACCACGTATAAAGTTGATGACCATTGTACATGAATTATTGATTGTTATTATTTTTTTCAAATTGGTGCTGTGTGTCATGTTATACTCGATCCTTATGTAACACTCCGTAATAACGCCCATGAAACCACTTTGCATTGCACGTCAACATATAGGTAGTCAAAATTTAGAAAACGCTGGGCATGGTTTTAATGGGAAAAAAAGTTGAAGCTGGAACCGTCTTACTTTTGCAACTGGTCATGTTGTTCCATTTATTACATGTTCAAAGTCAGAGTAACAAAGGTACCTTTTCTTTCATCACCAACCGATTTTTAGCTCGGATCCTAAGTGATGAAGGCGGATCTATAAGTGAAATCACAAGAGGGGTCCTTGTCTTAGTTTTCTCCTAATTTTACCGATTGCCTCTAGTGGAGGCCTCAATATTTTCTTGGTAAATCAACTTTGTTTAGTAACGGTGACACTGTTATGGTGAGAGAACTCGTCTCCCGCCAATGTCACTGGGGTTCGATTCCCGGGGATCGGCACCATATGCGGGTTGAGTTTGTTGTTGGTTCTCATCCTTGCTCCGAGACGTTTTTCTTCGGGTACTCTCGTTTCCCCTCTCCTCAAAACCAACATTACTTGCTGACGAGAGAACTCGTCTCCCGCCAATGTCACCGGGGTTCGATTTCCCGGGCTCGGCGTCGATATGCTGGTTGAGTTTGTTGATGGTTCTCGTCCTTGCTCCGAGACGAACTCTCGTTTCCCCTGTCCTCAAAAACCAACATTTTCTAGCTAAATTCCAATTCCATTCTGAATCTGAGGGCTACAGGCTTGTCAGTCGTCTCTGATCCCCTGGAATGAGCATTGGGCAGACCGCAAGAAGATTTGATTAGGGGGTATATGATCTCTCGTGATCCTTTGTGGGAAGTATTCCCTAATAATATAAGTATGGTAGAATCGTGTCTTATGTTCACGTGTTTCAGGCATTGCTCCGAGACCAGAGAAAGAAGTTGTGTTTGTTCCTGATAACGATGCAAACACACAGGAGACAAATAAAGCTCAGTTCACTTCTCCAGGAGTTCGTGTACCTTCTTTGACAAAGGCTATCTGGCCAAAACAGTCCCCCATAGCTGCTGTTCATCCACAGATCCGCGTCAAGAGAGAATCTGAAGAAGAAAAGGCAAAAGGTAAAAGCTATTTATTTCAGTGTTAAATGATCTACTGAATCGATGCCCGAGAACAATGATCTTCTCTGACTACACGACCGAACCAATGAGCGCGCATTTCCCGGGCCTGGCCCAATTTAGCTTACAGGACTGGAAAACCAGAAAATTAGACATACGTGCACGTGGCATGTTTACCATCGTATTACATACCTACACACAATCTTTCAAGAATTTCATACAGATGAACACATGCCTGCAAGTTTGAAAATGAACGAGCTAAAATAAACAGACACTGTATAGAACCAGAAGAATAAGTCCATATTTGAGCGGTGTGCCTTAGAGATCAAACCCTACACTTAATGGTATGTTAATTAAGGAGTGTTGTGATCACAGTGCCAAAGGGTTTTCTTTGCCGGCTGGATATTTCTCACCTCTACTTTCCGAAGACTATCTCTGAGACGACTACATTTTAAAATATGGGTTGTCTCGTACGATAACATTTGGCTGATTTTGGAATAAATGTGATGGTATGAATTAATGAATGTGAATGACGTATTTTATTAATGAACCTAGTTTAATGGCCTTAGGTCCCACGAGTCTCCTGTAACTCAGTGGTAGAGCATCCGAACTGGTAATCAGAAGGTCTTAGGTTCGACTCCTGATAGGAGCACTCGGATTTCCTTTTTCCTGGTATGTCTGTGTAATTCACACAATAATACATCTTTCTCATTTTGCATTTTATTGTCTTACAGCTTCTGCACCTTCATGTGCGAAGAAGGTTCGAAAGGAAGATCCTTTTGATATTTTCGTCTTTGACCTGACCTCTTCTCCAGAGGAAGAAGGCTGTGATGTCTTGAAATCCAAACCAGCGTCTTTAAAGGTGGCACCTAAGTCCCCTGTAAACAAACCGCCCATGACGAGGTCAATGACAAACACATGCGTGAATGGTGCAAACAAAGAGAAAGCTACAAAGAAAACAGCGCAATCGAGTAATCTGATTAGCCAAGGCCAACAACGAAACAAAACCACCACTAAGGGATACTTGTCTAAGAAGTTTGCTTCTGCTAAGGAAGATGGCCTTCCTGGTCTCCCACTCGAAAAAGCAATCACCGCATTCAAATGCAAAGAAACCAATAGCAGGGATGGCATAGCTCATGGGTGTAATGGTGGCACCAGCACACCCAACCGACCAGTTAAATCCCGACTGGAAAATGGGATACCGAGATCTAAAGTTGCACAAAGTGTTTTCCAGGTAATGAGTTTGTTTGAAAGCGCCTCAAGTCGGTGATTCAGTGATAAGACTTCTCCAGCCTCTTGGGTTAATTGTCTCTAAGACTAAATATCGATTTCTCATTGGTCATCTGTTGTAAGTTTAACTGGACATCTATCTCTTTCTCCTCCTTTCTTGAGCAATTGTGTCTCCTAATTCTCTTGAGTGTTCAACGGCACTTAACAAGGGGTGTTGATAATAAGTATCTGGAAACGATTTATAAACTTTGAGTTCACTTATGTACAGCCCATTTTGTTTGGGATTTGTTATTGTAACTTTTGTGAGGTCCCCGGTGTCTGTATGTGGGACCTAGTTCCCAAAATCTTTCCCTCTGCAAGATTTAAGCTTATTCATTCATTCATTCATTCATTCATTCATTCATTCATTCATTCATTCATTCATTCATTCATTCATTCATTCATTCATTCATTCATTCATTCATTCATTCATTCATTCATTCATTCATTCATTCATTCATTCATTCAGTCAGTCAGTCAGTCAGTCAGTCAGTCAGTCATTCTTTCATTTATCCGCCAATTTATCACCAATTAAGTTAGTTCGTTCATTCGTTCTTTCATTCATCCATTCACTCATTTATTTGTTCATTCGAGAGACGAAACGTAATGTATTCGTTCAGTTCACAATTTTAATATTTTCTTAGTGTTTTCTTTCAGAAATCCAAGACGTCTTTTAAACGAAATATGATCGCAGCAAAAAGGAAGCTGTCTTTTGATGCGTCGGAGCTCTTCGACGGTAGGTCTTGAATTCCTGAACGTATAGAGAAATAAAGATCTTGAAATGACTGAAAATCATACTAGCATAAACAAACGAATATAATGTTAAGCTACGAATGTTTGGTTTATCAACGCAGTTGGTAACTAAAGGTAAATTGGCCACCTTAAAGTTAAGAGATTAGAGAGTGAGCACTCGAATCTCTTTACTATGGACAATTTACCTTTAGTTATAATTATCAACTGATGATACAAACGTTCGTACTCCCCACCAACTCAGCACCCCAGTTTCTTTAGAAAAATCCCCCCTCCTTATCCTATGATGATAAATTAGCAAATGATAATTTGATTTGATTTGCCTTCCAGGTCTTGAGGATGATACAAATATTCAGCAGATCACTGAGAGCATTCGGAAACATGCACAAAGAAAAAGAGCTGCGAAAGTGCTTTGATTAAGAGAATGATTCCTTGCAATATACAGATTTATAAGTTTTTATTTATGCATTATTGGAAAAGTGAAAATGAATCAATTCTATTATATATATATATTTTTAATGTATAAAACTAAAAATTAATGAATCCATACCTATGTACACCTTAAGTTTCAATTTTCAGTGAATCGAATTTCTTCAACTTTGAAGTAGAAAAATTACCAATAAAGAAGTTCATCTAAATAGAATGCTTGACTGTGTGTCGATCTTTGCTCGAAACAGAGATTACGAGAGGTAGACGACACATCTGCCCAGACAAGAAAAAAGTTGCGTGACATCGCCCAAGGATTCCAACTTACTTCAATGTTATTTCCGGGGCATTATAATAACGTTATAGGGTAACACGCATATAGTTTATTACTCGATGAGCTAAGAGTTGATATTTCTTTCTTTCTTTCTTTCTTTCTTTCTTTCTTTCTTTCTTTCTTTCTTTCTTTCTTTCTTTCTTTCTTTCTTTCTTTCTTTCTTTCTTTCTTTCTTTCTTTCTTTCTTTCTTTCTTTCTTTCTTTCTTTTTTGATGCTGAGGTGACGAGTATTCCAAGAATATCCTGTTCCCTTTTATGTTCCCATGCTTTTTAATTTGGTTCGTCACCCGCGATCAGTAATCAAGAGGAACATTTTGGGTCATCCGGAAGTTAATTCACTCTATCCTGATTTTTCGGACCGTAAATTACAAATAAGTCTGGTACTGTAGTCAGTTCCATCAAAAGGACCCACGAAAATTTTATAGACCAATTTTCAGAAATCCTCGGACCGTAAGCTTTGTAACGTGTGTGTGGAATAAGGTCTGGTACTCAAATCAGGTTATAAGCTTTGTAGTTCCTTGGTTTTTGTATAAAGATCACAAAAAATTATATTTTATTTTGCCGGCCGAGTCACCCGCCGAAAGTGGTCAATTTTCGCGAATGCAAGCGCGCGCACACTGGGAGCTAATTTTAAGAATGGACCAATCAGAGCACGCGATCAGATGTTTTGACGACATGACGAATGACGTCGATAAGTAACAAATTTGTATAAACTCGATCCGGCCGGACGCTAGTGAGGCAATCTTAAAACTTTGAAAGGATCGTTGGCTTTTTAGCCATCGAACAAAGCTTGGTCCGACTGATCGATGGTCTCCTTAACTAGCCTTGGGCTTAAATTGAAAGCCAGAGATTCACCTCCGGCGAAGGCAGAAAGCGATGTTGTTTGCGAAGCGTTGATGGAGGAGCTTGAGTCACAAATCAAGGATGTTGAAAGGATCAATCGCGAGGTCGAACGCGAAAAAAAGAGGATGGCAAACGAGGCGGACTATTCCTGGCTAATTTCTACACCGCCAAAGTCCTTTGAAATTCCCCAAATGGAACGTCTGGTCCTTGAGCAATTAGCTTCGAAAGTACGACCTCAAGACAGCGGAAATGTGATCTCCGAGTTTAGGGACGCTGTTCAAGGCATACCGCGTGACACCAAAGAATTACCCCAAGTTATGCGATGTATAATCGAGAAAAACCTGCTAGAGCGCTCAAATAAAAGCGAGGAAACTGAATCAACACTTAGATGGATAACTAGGAGCATGTCTCAACTCAGAACGTTAACAAGTCAGTCATCAGGCAGAGTATATCCTGTTGCCGACATTGAACTTGAAGATGTTCCTCGAACAAGGCGAGTGAAAAGTATGTCTGACTTTCCCCGTTCAAGGGAGCTAAACTTGCCTGTATAATTGTGGAATAGCTTCGGTTTTCAATTTTGGTTTACAAATAGACAATCGCTCTCGTTATCTATGTCAGTTCATCACGTACGGGGCCAGTTTATCATACATGCAAATTTTTCCTGTGTCTGACGTACAAGCGAAAGGAAGTCTTCAGTACTATACAGTGAATTATTATTACATCAATTGACAAGAACGCGATCCGTCTTGTTTGATCATTGAGAACTTGAGCATATACCCGTGATACTGTTATCATGAATACAGACAGCACTTTAATTTATCATTACATCAAGGTACCCAAATTAATTAATCCCGGCTGAATTAATTCAGACGCCCAACTTTAATTATTCACCTGAAATTAATTCACTGAAGCATTCTGCCACTGAAAAAAAAATTGCGGATTTGTAACAATTTATGCATTTGATTCAGCTCATCTCATATGAAGTATGCTCGTCACGTCTAAATCAAAGCCTCTGCTGTAGTTTGTATTGTACATGTATGTTTTTATTGCCCCAAAAGATATTTCCCATACATTATTTAACTAAATTATAAATTTATAAGTATATAGTGTTAGTTACACATACTGTAGTTTGTATTATGCATTAATGTTTTCAGTGCCCCAAAATATATTTCCCTGACATTATTTAAATAAATAATAAATTTGTAAGTATGTAGTGTTAGTTACACATACTGTAGTTTGTATTGTATGTATGTATGTTTTCAGTGCCCCAAAATATATTTCCCATACATTATTTAACTAAATGATAAATTTATTACTATATAGTGTTAGTTACATATACTGTAGTTTGTATTATGGATGTATGTTTTCAGTGCCTCAAAATGTATTCCCCATACATTGTTAAAAGATAACTCGTAAGTATATAGTGTTATATTAGTTACATACTGTAGTTGGTATGAAAATAATTATTGGATGTATGGTTGACATGAGTTAATATATCAGGGTCTTCATTATATTAACAGGGCAAATAGATCAGCTGGGAGCATATCTTTGCTCAGCTGGTTTGAGCATGCCAACCAATGCTTTTTCATTAAAACAAGTTCAACTCAATTTTTTTGCTTAAGCCTGGTTCACACCATAGACATTTAATGACATAACAACATAAAGAAAAGATCGTGTTTTTTTCTTTATGTCGTTATGCTTATGTCATTGTGTTATGCTGTTCAAATTCGAGACATAAAACATCAACATAAATTTATATTTTGCATTTGCATGACTTTGCCCTTATGTAATTAATGTGTTGCTAGTGTGACCCTGAGGCTTTACCTGTGGAAACCAAAGGCATAATAAGTTGCTTGTCAGCTGGTGCTAGAAAGCTGCGAAAGGGAGGAAGATAATCAGATGGACACTGGCTTTGTGTGTGCATCTGATTCCCCTTCTCCCTTCCTGCTTTTAAGGCCTGCAATGCAGGTTAAAGCACAATTCTTCACAGTAAATGTGGCATTAAATTAAAACATAAGTCCATGAATACATTAATCAGCTGAAGATGAGTTCACCTAGAATGTGAAGTTTCATACAATAATTATTAGAGATCTGCACCAGAAGGAGAGAAATTTAGAAGTTGAAACTTTCAATTTTTACAAAGAAATGAAAATAGCCGGTGGGTTACCACTGCCACCATACATTATTTTGTAAAAATTATTGAATTCTCTGTGAATTTTTTTTAATTTGCTTGAGTTTACAACAGGTCCCTACTAAGTTAAGACACATTTCTCCTAAAATATTCAATCAAAGGAAACTGATTAGTGAACCCATATTTTTACTTAATGTAACAACTATTTAAGATGTCTACAACAATGTGATTATTTATAACATTAATTTATTATTTAACTGCTGGCAAATAAATATTTCTTTTGTTAACCGCTGGCCATTTTATGTCATTTTACTGATCGTTTCAAGTCAGTCCATTCTCAGGGCTTCATTTGAATTGTTGACCATTCTGTGAGTCAGCTGATATTTGCAAACAATGAAGTTTCTGTAGATACATACTTTTAATTTTCAAGGAAATGTTTCCAAACTTTCATGGCTTTGTGCTACTTACGAAGGCAAAGTGGTTGCCACTTGCCAGATTAGGGAGGGGAAGGAGGAAGTGGTACCTAGTTTCCCACCCCTCCTCTTCCGAGAATAAAAAGTAAAGGGGAACAGAATATGTCATACAGAGCTATGGATAAAAGGATGATTTTATCAAGGTTATGTGGCTCTCTATAAAACATCCACTTTTATAGAGACCCAACAAATTGAAACAAATTAAAACTTGTTGGCAAAGTGCATTATCAGAGTTTGCCAGTTGTGTACCATGAACCTTTAACTCATTCAAAGTGTCGACCCTTTCTTAACCCTCCTGCAGAATAGGCTATTTTACAGTTGTCTGCTTAACGACCTAGCCTTGGATGGTAAGCAAGGCTGGGGTTGACCTTGTTTTGATAAAAACCTCACTACCATCATGTGTAAATGCAAACTAGTTAGCATAAGAACAGGGTGATACATATGAAAAGCAAGGCGGTTTGTATCAAAACAAGGTCAACCCCAGCCTCGCTTACAATCCAGGGCCAGGTCACTTAGCACACAACTGTAAACTGGCCTATTTGTTTTCTCTGAGGTGGTAGAGGAAGGACCCTTATACCATTTTGTATGGAACCCCCTGGTGTGTCAGGGGTGGGGATAGGAAGATTTTTCCTATACCGGATTGATAGGTCAATTTACGGAAAAAATTTCAGCGTAAGGATTTTCTGTTAGGCCTTTCAACCCTACAAGTTCAAGATATGCCCGTCCACGAGTATAGGAACTCAAGATTTCTGTTGTGTAATGGTTGATGAGGGAACAGCTCAAAAGAGTGAACACTCTTAGGTTGCGTCCGACTTATCTAATTCCGGAGTAAGAATAAGCGGAGCAATTGTTAGATTTTCTTTAAAGTAAATTTGCCAAGACATTCCTACAAACTTTCAATGTCATACGATAGTTTAAGAGAAATGTTGTACTCCATTAACTCAGAAACCTCTTATGGGAGATTTTTTAGTAATCATTGTATGTATTCTTATTCCGGAATGGGGTCAATCGAACGCATTTAAGAATAAAAACTTGATTATTCTTTTTTCAACAAATGATAAATTTTACTACACTACATTGTTGTTTTATAGAGTTGAACCTATACGCTAGTCAAGCACCTTATTCACTACTTGCCACACCTTATGAGAAGCGTCTCCAATCATATTACAGCATTTGTCAAAGAATACCAAAAGGTTAATACTAGCAGGTATACTGTCCTTGGATCTGATAGAAAACTGGTAAAGTGCGTCACCGAAGGACCATGTCTAGCTCAACTATTTCTATATTTAAATTGCAGCGACCTTCAAGACAAAGACAGGATGGAAGCATTGATAGTAATCGTGTAAATTATTCGTATTTGTTCGCATTTCGCATGAAAGACGAATGAGAAGATAAACTATTGGTGAAGAATGAATGAAATATGTAAATATCAAGAACTGTAAACATTTCAATAAAAATGATTTGTTTTGGTACGTGAGTTATAATCTTGGGCATTTTCCCTTACAAATCATGACGCACAGTTTTTCAAACAAAGCCGATATGAAAAAAAAAAAACCCTTAGTAATCTTTGGCTACTATGATATAAATGCATCCCTTGTGGTTCGCGTGACTAGCAACGAGTTAAGTTCGCGTGACCTTTTGTTTGAAACAAGCCTGTAACGCTGACACAGCAGTTTTGGTTGACGGCGACGCACGCAAGGTTCCCACATTAAGCCAGAAATTCTCAGAGAATTTAAAGGTGAAGAAGTAAGAGTGAGCTTTATGTGTTTTTTGCTCTAAATTTGCAATCTACTGGTACACGTTAGGAAAAAAAATTAGTAGGCATGACTGCTCCATGACACTTATATTTCCTGTTTTGCGTCGGTCACGCTATGCTAATTTAGGCCCAACAAATAAAAGGGGTTTGCACGCCGTTCGCTCGAATCGAAGATCAAGCATTGCACTCCTTCGCCTAATCCAAAATGGCAGAAGAATTTGTTCAGTTGCAAGTGAGTTCAAACAAGGTTATTGTGTTCTCTAAGAGCTACTGCCCATTCTGCCAAGGCGGCATTGAAAGACGAGGGTTTGAGCGATTTCACCGTGATCGAGTTGGACGAGCGAGATGATGGGGACGCCATTCAAGACGCCCTACTGAAAGTCACTGGGGCTCGATCGGTAGGTTTTGTGTGAGAAATTCACTTAGTTTTCGTAAGACATTGTTTTAGGGTCTCAATTTCATAGACTCTCTACGTGGCACTCAGAGTTGGAAGAATGGAAGACTGCAATACAGCTTGCAGTTCTTCTTCCAGATTTACTTTCCCGAGTCGTTTTATTTTAAGGCTGTCCAGAGGCTCCAAATCGTTAAATCATGAATGAATGACTTATGTATTCAAGAACATCGATAAAACAGCATGGAGTATGTAGTTCAGTTGATTAAAAATGCTATTCGTGACACATTTTGTAAGGAATATCCGCGTAAAACGCCTGATTCATTGTAATAAGCGTGGGGATTAAAAAAATGCAATCTTGCCTTACATCGCGATCGGCGAACGTTCAGTGAGTCTTAATTAGGCATGTACTGAAGGCTAATCACTCAGTTTCTGCCAACTGAAGCGAAATGCATTAGCTTTTTGAAGTTCAGTCGCTATTAACTGATGCTTTTGATCGATCGTGCGCAATTTTTTCTTCTTGCATGTGCTTAATTTTTTTTTAAACCAAACTCATTGTGAGCTTTAAAACGTCCAAATGCAAATTTCTATTGAATACGTCCCGTAATTATTGCAGGAAAGATCTCAGCTGAGTGAATTTTAGTTAATAATAATAATAATAATAATAATAATAATTTTTTTTAAATAATTATTAAACTTTATTGAAATACTCGGAGCAAAATCGATATTTACAAGTTAAAACTATTAAAACTATTAAAAACCTATTTACAATTCATGCATCATCACTAAAATATATATTTGGAAGTAAAATACGGTCCAGCTAAAATTGCGAAAATTAAGAAAAGAAAAGATAAAGAAAAAAGAAACTGAGAAATTTGTTCTCATCCTAAAATCTAATAATAATAATAATAACAATAATAATAATAATAATAATAATAATAATAATAAATAAGTAAATAAATAAATAAAAATTATAAATCAATCAATCAATCAATCAATTAATAAAACAACTATTGTCCAATTTTGCCAATGAATTTTGCTTATCATGTTCTTTAAAAGTCTAAAACAACATTCAATATATTTCTAGGTCCCAAGAGTGTTCATTGGGGGTAAGTTTGTTGGAGGAGCAGATGACACATTGAAGCTCCATGATGGAGGGAAACTCAAACCGATGTTACAGGATGCTGGTGCCTTGTAATCAAAGGCTTGAACAGTACTCAGTGGGCCTCAATGTACTGATACAACATCTCACGAGTTGCTTATTTATTTTATTATCCCTGTAGAATGTTGATGTACACAAGTTTAGGATGACAATTTAATTATTAAACCATACTGTGTGTAGTTGTTGTTGAGAGATGTCAACTTTTATTGAGTGGTCAGTATCTCTTGGACCCCAGGGGGGAAGTACTCCCTTATATGGGCTATATAGGTATGTGCGGCGCCAAAGGGTATGGTTTTTCGGGTCTTGGACGTACCAAATGCTGTCTCTCTTAAATAAATACCACATATTTAACAAACTAATCATCTCCTCTTGAATAAAAGCAGCAAGAAAGGTGCAGGGAGCAGGGAGGTGGGGGGGGGGGGGGGGGGTGGAGTCTACCCACGACATTCAGTGGAAGTTCCACACCCCTAGATTGGGATAAACAATGGACTTAATAAAACAACTTGATGGATAATTTGAACCATTTCAAACATATCCATTAATGTCTTGTTCTAACACCTCAACAAAGAAAGGACAATTTTTTCACACTCTGGCTAAAGCAAGGTGTTATTCGTAGAAACTGTTGGTCTCGGGAAAAAATTCAGACAGAGAAAATGCATAACCTTATCTTTCCCTCAAAAATAAAATAGCTCATCCTTTAGTAAAAAAAAAAAAAAAAAAAACCCAGTAATTAACTGTGTTTGCAAGGACCACCGTGACAAAATAAAGTACTCAGATCCTGCAGTGGAGGATCTAATCAGCAAAAAAGTTGAAGAACAAAATTAATAAATTATCTAAAAAAGAGCAAGGCTGATTTCACTGTGAGGGAAATATATTATTCCAATATTTCGAAAGGCACGGCCTTGGAAAAATATACTTCTCTGACCGTCAAATCAGCCTTACTCTTTTTTAGATTATTTGTTCCCATCCTTTAGTCCATTGAGCATTTCCAGGAACTTTTTATAGTCGCAATCCCTCCACCCCCCACCCCCCCTCTATGAAGGGGATGTTTTCCTAAGAGCCCGCTACTCCTCTGAAAGTTCTAATTTCGCTTCATAACTGCTCCCCCACCCCCATCCCTCTGGTAAATCCCTTCTGTGGAGAGGGAGGGAGGATAGGGGGGGGGGGGGGGGGGCTGGATATTTTCTGGAGCTACACATTCCAGTTTGTCTTTTTGACATAGTCATTGACATTGACATTGTAAAGGAAAATCCTTGCTATCCACAGTACATTAATTAAAATGTACATCATCTGGGGTAAGACAGGAAAAAAGTAAATAAATAAATAAAATAAATGGTGAAAACAATTTTTGCTTTAACTTTGACCTTGTAGCAATCAAGATTTTCAAATACCTCGTCATAAAGAGAGTCGAGCAATTCATTTATATCTTGTCCAGGGCGCCATCTTCTCATTTCATACTTTCCGGATCTAGCCTACGTCCCAGAAGGACTATAACCCCCGTAATCCAGTCTACTTTCAATCTCGTACCCAGAGTCCTCAGGCTTTTTGGTCAGCGGGGCGGCGCCAGGAGAGACTCTGGGATAATGGAAAAATTTAATTTTTTCGATTGGTTGTCTGCATAACAATGGAAGACCGACAGGAAGTCCGTTGGTCATTTGCGGAAGTTAACCAAACCGGAAACTTCCTTGTTTTGGAGGGAGATTTGAAATGTCAAACTCGCTGTTTTGTAATTTTTATGTGTGTGTCACGGTTATTTTATGTTATTTTTACTATACCAAAAATAAGAAGGACTCCAATTCAAAGACAGGTTTTGAATTATGTCAGTGAAACAATTTCTAGCCGACTAAACATTAGCCGTTTTATCGTAGGAAGTTTGCCACTACTGTCATTCGACGGTAAAATGACACGGCCAAATGCGAGCAGTTTAAACTGATTACTGTCGCTGTTGCAAAAAATTATTTTCGGAAAATATCATTATATCAGTCAGTTTGGGAGAAAAAGCGGTGGGATAACGAATTGGTGAAGCCGTTCGCAAGTATGGAAACATTAAACGTATTAGAGAGGACATTGCTGTCGTCAACATACTAAATATTTCGAACATGTTATTTACTAGTGAAGGTTATCATGGAAAAATAGAGAAGTTCTTCAACATCTATAAACCTTGTTGTGGATAAAAATTTGGAGATGACTGATCTGATGTGGAGTGGAGTCCATCTCAGGTTGCCGTTTCGATTAATTCCCTTTCGGTTTTGCCACAAGGGAAACGCTGAAGACATCTCTACGATGATCAAACACCGCTCACGAGAGCAAAGGTTTCACTTTTGTCAGTCACGGCCCATGACCAGCTTGCCAAAGAAAAATAATTCAGAAAAAAATTGCCCCTTTGAGGCGGAGGTAATGGTGTGTTGAACATTTTTCTTAAATTTTGAGAGATTTTGTTTTGAGAATTTTGGCAGATTTTGTTCTAACTGTTCCATGTTTCATGCAAAATAAGAACAATTAGTTATATGTCCTAAAAAGTGTAAAGGGCGTGGTGTTAAGTTACCTTCAGATGAAAGTTTAATCTCAAATGTAATAGTACATACAGATTTAAAGATTATTTTTACAGGATAGGGGCAGTTGAGAATAAAGACTTGTTGTTTGTTACTTACTACCATATCTTCTCTGCAAGAAAGTCAACACACTGTGACAGTGAAGAGCCACCCAACTTGACAAGTCAAAAAACAGGTGTAGATAATACTGAAGCCTGAAGCTAGACTTCGAAATGCAGAAGTACCTTAAACTCTTTGCATTTATTTACTTCCCACATGTACGCAGACAAACAATGAAAAGAAAAAAACTCAAGTAGTGGAGTGGAGGCTCAATAAAAGAAATCAATATGAGGCTTATGAATATTAAGCCTCCTCAATCTTAAAATATACAAAAGTTATAACATAATATATTACTTGGAGTTTTTATATAACTCAACAAATAATGTACACTGAGTTTAAAATAAAGATGGCAAAAATTTGAAGGTAATGATAGTTTAACTGTACTCTGTTAATGTGCTGTACATTAATATATGTAAGTAAAAATAATCTACCCTTTTTAAAATATTATTTTTCCCTTCATCTGAAAAAACATGCCGATACTCCATTGACGAAGTATGAGACAAGAAAACTGTGGGTTCCCTTGCAGACAAATATTCCTGGTGAGGCCAAAGCAATTATGCTGTTGCAAAGTGTGAAATCATGTCTAAAGTACCATTTGTTATTTAAAAAAATAGATGAGCGGTGGTGTGACTTTCTGTGCTATATGTTATAAGGAAGAACACCAAGTCTTCCCTTGAAGGGTTAAATTGGGACGCTGTTATTGGGATACAGGAGAAGGCCCCTGCTCGATTTCATTCTACTGCAAGTGTACCTGTTGTACATAAACATGGAAGCCAAGTACCCCAAGTTTGTGTGGCATATGACCTGTAGATAATGCTTGCACAGCCTTGTGCAGAATTAAGTGACCACTTTCATCATAATTATATCCTTATCAAACACTCCACTTGTAATTGGCAAATTTACTAACATAATTATTTTGGCAGTGGATGGATTTTACTGAATAATTTGGCGAAAACAACCCCTTCTATCATTTCTTCGTGTGATATTCATTCATGTAATTATTATTGCTAGTAAATATTAGCAAGAAATTTGTGGTAGCCAGCAGGTTTTAGCATAAAAGTTATACTTCTTGGTGAATCATATCTTTACTTGTTATTTTGCACTGATAATCAAACAAAAGAAAAAACTTTCAGACACTACAATACTAGCTTGCAAAAAAAACTACATTCAGTATTCACTAAAGAATGACAAGTCTATAAAATATATATGTTGAACATTCCAAGGATTACAATGGGTCCTTTACTCCCTTCCCCTTCCCTGTTGGGGGTAACTAATAAAATTATGTGTAACCATTATCTCATCAAGTATATAGAATTTTTAGGTATAATTTGTTAACCAAACCGTTAATTATAGAGTGATTATAGATGAAACATAAAGTTTTACAATCAACGCTCGTTAGACACCCCCCCCCCCCCCAAAAAAAAAAAAATAAATAAATAAATTACTATTCAATATATTTTATGGGTTAAAGAAACATCACTAGCCTTATTGTTTATTCTGTTAACAAGCTTAAAAGAAATTTGAAACCTCTTTAGATACAGTTTTGTAACTGATGGTATGACAAATTTATATGATTTTGAATTATTTTTTTGAATGTGTATTTCCATTGTTCTAGACCTTTGATCAATGCAGCTCACTAGGCTTGGTCCAGTCCCACAAACATTATGCAATATGCTGGATGACTTAGATTGTGGCCTAATAGACAATCAGAGCCCAGGAAAGGCTTGAACTAAGAGTCACGTTTGACAATTTTCAGTTTCTAGTTCTTAGCTAACATTATTGTCAAGGGACCACAAATTCCCACAAGCGCTGTATAATTTACACAGTTCAGCAAAGGTCTCACGACACTGTGCCAATCATTCTGGATATTGGGGAGTTTGACAATAGTAATTATCTGTCGTCAAAGCAAGAGCTGCAAGATCAGAGAAGAGAATATATTATACTATTCAGCTGCAGAGTGTTGGTTGAGTATAATACTTCCCTTGCCTGAAGTCAATTAAATGTGTTATACCTAATCACATCACCATCGAGCCGACTCAAAAGAAATGGCAAATCATTCAGAAATTATCAATTTACCAGTAATGTGCCCTTATTAATCAGAATACATTAGGTAATGTGTGTCAGTATCTGAGCTATCTGACTCAGCTCTTAGTTTAAGTGTACACTCCACGACCAGATGAAGTCAGGCCCCACCAAAATTTACATCAATTAAATATAAACATAATTTCCCCAATCTATTGACCCCTTCTCTGTGCTTCCTACACTGCACCCAAATTTATTAGAGAACTCACATAAGATAGTTTTAAATTATTTTACCTTGATTACATGTATACAAGAACAGACTAAGGAGATTATATGCATGGTATAGAAATTGGCTGACTAAATGAAGTACCATAGTGAGGATATTAACAGTCTCTCAACAATCACATTATAACCAATTTACTGATGAGAGGTGGCATAATTACCACGCTCCATACAGTTCTCATATATAATTATTACTCTGTGGTTAGGCAGAATAGCTAACTAATTAAACCTCAACACAACTCACTATCCTTATTTTCAAAGCCTGTTGGCACAATTATCCAAATCTCTGTTATACTACTTCATCTTATTTCTAGATATATTATTAGTATACCTGGGAGCAACTCTACAGCACTAGAAGCATGCAATATGTGAGCACTCTCTATCAGTTTTGCCAAAAGCTAGGCAAAAGGAATATTTATTCAGAAAAAAAAATTCACAGCTGCTCTTGAATTCATGGCATGTATTAAAATTAATATGCTGATGTTGAAATTGTACTTAAGCTTGCATTCGAACACATATGACATTCTTAAATTTTCTTTAAGAAAAGCGTGCACACAATTCAGTCTAATAAAATTAAAAAATTTTGAGACGAAAAAAAACTTAATTTACAACAGTAAATATTACTTATATAAGAGGTGATTTAAATTATTTTCAAATGGTAACATGTATGTGTTCATTGAATCCCATTTGGAAATAAACTGTTAAGGGAAAGGGAGAAGGTAATTTGAAAATAAATTTAATACACAGTCAGCTGCTCAGTTCTGTGAGAGGAGAAGTGATGGTTCCTTTTTATTTGTAAGTATAAACAGTAATAAAGAAATATGTTACTTGTCTGTTGTAGCAACGTCGAATTAAGTCCACCTTTCGCTCGCTCTTACATGAAAAAAAAATCCAGTTGCTTTGATCCGCTCTTACGGGAAAAAATCCAGTTCCTTTTGATCGCGTGTAGAATCAATTTTGGCTTTCTCGAACACTTTCAAGGCCCGATAAAACCTTCAGGCCCAATAACAGTAACGCGGCTGCCATTTTGGGGCATTTGACTTCCGCTTTAATCTTAAGCATGCGCACAAAGACCGGAATCCCACGTTTTCTGGGATAAGAAATTCCATTATCCCAGAGTCTCTCCTGGCGCCGCCCCGCTGACCAAAAAGCCTGAGGACTCTGGGTACGAGATTGGTCTACTTTCCGTTCAATTTCCGGTCACAGTGCAATGGTAACGCGGGCGCATAACACACCCGATCACACGACTATCACTCTCGCTTCAGGTAGTAAAGAATTAAGTCTTAAAATGTCCGGTAAAGTTGAAGAAGTCAAGCTTAAAGTCAGTTCCAACAAGGTGGTGGTGTACTCCAAAACCTACTGTCCGTATTGTACCAAGGCTAAGAGTGCCCTGGCTAATGCTGGCTTGAAAGACTATGTGCTGATAGAGCTAGACGAAATGGACGATGGCGCGGAATTCCAAGACGCTCTTCAGAAAATTACCGGCGCTAGATCGGTGAGTCGAGTTTTGTTTTATGGAACTAGCGAAAATTCGCCTATTCTTCTGTTTAGAAGTGTTATTTAATAGGGGAATGACCTTGGTTATGTACCAGTTCAAGTGGATTGCGACAAAACCGGTGCGCGTTGGGTTGCATTTTAAATTTCTAATTCATGGTGTCTGCCAAGGCGTTCCGTTAGTTTGTTCATAGATTGAGTAATTTTATCGTTTTGAACACTCAAAAGTTTATGTTTGAGATCGATTAAAACTCTTAACACTATCAAATGACTCTTTTCTGTCTGTTGAGTTGATTAATTTTGTATTCTTTTTCGTAGAAGACTCGTCTTTTCAAAAAGTGCTTTGTCATGCACTCAAAGCAAGTTACATATAAGTGTTAAGCTTAAACTTAATCTAGATGCCGTATTTATTCGATTAACCGCCCTGGCGGGGGTAGTATCGAAAGCGAAGCATCCAAGAACGAAGACCGAAGCATGAAGCACCCCAAAACTCGAAAACGAAGCACCCAAAAACGAAGCATCGTAAGTCACAGGGCGCCCAAGCTCAAGCTGTGAGCGGTGATCATCTTGCGTAATAACGGTCCCAGCGCAAATATAAGAGTTTGTATGGAAATATTTACGATCGGATTTAGGAGGTACAAATACTGGAAAGTTCTTAATAATAATGACATACCTTGCTTCTAAGGTGCATTGCCGATTGTCTTTTTGCCATTTTGTGCTGATTTGAGGCCATTTTAGCGAGTTATCACTTCCTAGGTTTCCCACTCCTAAGAGAAAGACAAGGTGTCACAGTCTGTTTCGGAAGGCCCCTTCCAAGAAGCGAGAAATCCCAGCTCAAACTGATTGAGCAGCCACAAATCCAATGCAGAATCCCAGCGCAAATGTCCTAGTTTCATTTCAGTAAATTATCAAAGCAATCTGGGCCCTGCAGCTGACGCCAAGCGGCAGTTTAGTTTCAATAATCGCAGATCTCAACAGTGTAAAGACCTGTGTACACATTCACCATGACACACGACCGTTGAAAACACAATTTTTGTTTTGAAACCTGGGTGGGGCATGTTTCTCGAAATTTCCGCTAACTTACTGGGTCCAATAAGTATATTTTTATATTTTTGATCACGGGCATGGTCCTTGGCCCTATATATTTGTAGAATCATAATGATTTTAAAATTGAAGTTATAGGTTGATTGCATTGCTGCTGTTGGTACCAAAACAAAAGAAAATTTGTCACATAGTTTGCATAAAAATGGAAGTTACCTTCAAGAAAAATCTTATTGTTCCTAGCCAACAACATGGCTGCTATGACATATTAAACATGAAATCAACCTATTGAAAGCTAATAAAATTTGACTTCTGTTGAGAAACATTTATCAGCAAAAACACATTTCGCGCCCGGCAAGTTACTGGGAATTTCAAGGGAAATGGCCCACTGGGTGCTTTTTTAAATTTGGGCCCATGAGGGAGGGTGCTTAATTATTTGAGGGTGGATGCTTATTATTTTCCCAATATTTTCAGCAAGCAAGGGTATTTTTAGAGAATAACAAAACAAGGGATAACAAGTTATTTTGCTTCAACAAGACAAAACAAAGTGCAAAAGCTAACATGAACAAGCCATAAACAAATAAAATATTATTGGCTACTGTATCTACAACCAAGTTTGGAACACAACTGATGCTCCTCTTACTTCACCCTGGGCTAGTACAGAAAGGTTTTTTGTTGGGGGGGGGGGCGCTTATTGAGTTTTGGGGATTTTAGGGTGGGCACTAATTCCAAGGTGGGCGGTTAATCAAATAAATACAGTACAGGTAGTGTGCTGAGGGTTCAACAAAGCTGCTGCAGCTGACCCTGCCTTTGTATGGGCCTTTTAAAAATGTTTGTGATCAACTTAAGCTTGTTTTATCTGGTTTAGAAGACCACGGAATAATTTTACCATTTTCAATATATTAAAATTCTATTGAAATTCCTCTGCATAACGTCAAACAAACAATATTCTTTATCCCAGTCTTTTAAAATGTACGACACAGAACCTCCCTTGGCACTTTGTTAAATCAAGGTTCCACTGTATTTTTACATGTAAGACCCAGTGCAAAAACAAAACAACACCAAACAAACAAAAAAAAGAAACAAATAAAAGAAAATTAAGAGCAAAAGTATTTGATAGATTCAAACAATCAGATGAATTTTTGGGAATAGTTTAATGACGAATACTGTGTCAAAATGTATCATGGTTTCTTTATCATATTGACCGCTAACATAACAGAACATTTGACAGGGTTAATACTCCTAATTTGTAATTTATTTTAGCTAATAATTAATGACAATGGAAATTATGTAATTTCTAGGTTCCAAGGGTGTTCATTGGTGGCAAGTTTGTCGGAGGGGGTGATGACATCAAGAGGCTGCAAGATACTGGAAAACTAAAACCAATGTTGGAAGAAGCTGGAGCTTTGTAATTCAAGAACTTTTAGAGGTCCAATTGCTGAACTATGCGAGGAAGAATTTCTGTTGTATTTGAAGAATATTAAAATCAATGTCTTGGTGATTTCATTAATGTACTGCTTGATTGTCACCTTGTGATCACAGTAGCTGCGCTAATTAAAGCCTGGCTGAAAGATGTGATGAAAACACATACAAGCACAAGTGATGTTCACACGTAACACAAAATAATGCAAACACAAGCATTTAGGTTTTATGGCATACTGCATGTATGTGCATTTGGAGTTGTTAGCCAAGATGGTGGATAAGTCATACTTCACTTTCTTGCACTTCTTTCTTTTTTTTTCAATGTTAACATGTACTTTACATCACAAAGGTAAACAAGCTGAATTGTAATTTTGGTGCAAGATGCATTTCTTGCACACTTAGTTGCATACATGTCAGTGTCACACTTTCTGATTTTGCATTGCAAGATCGAGAATGGTTAATTTACATTCACATGCGCCACCAAGTCTCTCAGTCTGTGCCAAATTTTTGTTATGTCAAGAGCTGACAAGAGAAACCTTTGGTACCCAGGGTAAAATAATCAGATAGCATGCAGCTCCTTAGAACCTCAGATTCATTGGACCTGTATATCACGCACCTTTTGTTTCAGGGCTAGAGTCTGTTGTTTTGTTGTTTGTCCATTGCTCCACCAAGCCTGTGAGGCTTAATTTAAGCATTGTGTGGTGGCAGTTGCCATATTTTACTTATTAACCTGTGTCAGGTGCTCTTTTTTTTTCCAGGGAGATCGAAAGTGTGGCAGCGAGAGAGTCGCTGACTCTCGTGCTGCCACACTTTCACATTTCCCTGAAAAAAAAGAGCAACTGATCATAGGTTTCTAATATTTTACTTGACAAACAGTTATCATGAGGATGTAAAGGAAACCCCTTAAAACTGAAATGAGCAACGTTAAGTTATTGAAAGTTATAGCCTACAATAATATTTCAAGTTTTCATAGAAAACATGGAAATAACATTTCAGCATCGGAAGAAACAGGATGTGATCATCACCTGTTTTAATTCAACTATCAAACTTCCTGCCTTTCACCATGTTAGATGTCATGACATCATTTTGTTGTCCAGTTCTTATACCAAAATAACTGCTTCCTGAAAATGGGTACAGCCTTAAACATCTTAAAACCCAAAATATAGGCACATCAATCAGAAATAAGGTGACCCAATTTATCTTGCAAGGGCAGACTAGTTTTCTGAAGTAACCCAATTTCCTGCTAGAATAATTATTACAACTCAAAATTTGACATGGATAGTACTTTCCATCTATACTTTCAAATCCTAGAGAGAAAAGGAAAGGTTATTATTATTTTTATTTTTTTTTGTCACAGTAGCCCTTTAAATTATGCAAAAACTTTTTTTTTTCACCCCTATTAAAAAACAAGAGAACGAAGGGAAGCAAGGACAAAGAGACTGCTGGTATCCTTTCTGTTTAACAGGCCCCAAAACTTGCGCAGATAAGTGGACTGGAGTGCTGGATGCAACATAATCATCAACAAAAACATTAAAAGTACCTCCAACAGCACTTGACTTTAAATCCTTCTAAAACTATCATTCTATTGAAATGAGCTAACTGGTAAAAACCTCATTCACTTGACACAATGTTATTTTAAAATATTTTTTCAACTTTTATTTTGTGAAGCTGTTCAGGTAACAAAAATGTTCCGACTACAAGCACATACAAGTACCCCATAACAACTTGTTGAAGTTTCTTGTTAAGCCCCTGGCCCTTGTTAGGTCTTTTTGAAATGAGAGCCAACATACAAGCGAGTCCATGCACTACATGTTTAGATATAATTAATTACAGCCAGTATACGTCACACATGACCAGTAAGTCTGAGGATGAAATGAACATAATTTGAATTCCTCCTTGTACATGTAATGTCTGGCATTTGAATGGAATTGTAAAATTTCTCTTTAAAAGGTGTATAATATAACTTAAAAAAAAAAAAGAAAAAAACTCAAAAATTCATATCTCTATACTGTCAATAAACTAGGGAAATTTCTAGGGGAACTCTGAAATCTCACTGACAAAACTGACATTCAAATTTAAAAAATGCTGTTCACACATGATGTAAAGTTATTATAAATTTACAACAGAGAGAGAATGCATGAAAAATTCCTAATGATAGTAGAGAAGAAGATAGCCTGTGAACAGGCTCCAAGTGGGGAAAAGAAAAATCGGCAAGCCAGGCGAGCAGAGCGCGGTATGGCGAGCTCAATTTTTGTCTTTGCGCTATACCCCACTTGGGAGCCTGTTCACAGGCTAAGAAGAAGAAGAAGTGTTTATTCGTAAAATTATCGCGCTATTACTGCAAAGAATATCAAAAATAATTTAACATGGTTATAAGGTTTATCTACGGGGCTGGGCCTTACAATTTCAATAACATAAAGATGAAATTTACATGTTTAATTGAAAAACTAATATTATGATATTCGTAAGATAATTATGTAATCATTATGATAAGTTCAAAAAATGTGACATTCACAAGCCGTGAGCGTGAAGGCACATTGCAGAAAAGAAACTCTTTTCGAAATGTTTCATCTTAAGTACATTCAAAAAGCAATGGTGTAATGATACTTTCAAAAGATTCTTAATGGTACCAACTTATCGCATAGTTTGTTGCTACTAACATGTTTATTGGTGTTTGTGTGCTCTTGGAGACATTTCAATACTGTTTTGGCAAGATGGAAACCAAAACCCAAATCATGCTTGCTGAAACAGCTTCAAAATGTCTCCAGAACGCAAACAGCAATGCACATGACACCAGCTAGACTGCGAGCAGTCACTCTTTTGCTTGAGAATCCATGGGGAAGGACACAAGATATTTGAAGTATGAGTGGCAAAGCTGTGAGCAGCACCCGTGCTCCTCGCAGTTTTGCTACTCGCACGTGTGACTCGTCTCCCAAATATCATGCTTGCTCAGTTTTTTGCATTCTTCCAGGGCTGCAGATTCTTGAGCAAAAGAGAGACTGCTGCACTTATGTCCAGAAATGCACCTACAATGTAATCCTGATTTTGGGCACTTTATATAAGACAGACCTTTTTGTCGACTTCGTGTTTAGGGTAGGGGACACTTTGTGATGTCTATCATACAGTGAACTCATGCATCTCAACTGCTGGCAGTCTAAACACCAGACTCCAGGCAAGTGAGTTTAGTTAGAATCTTTTGAAAGAAAAGATTACTTAAACGACAAACATGTTTCTCTTTATAAAAGTGACTATCCTACTTACAGTAGCTACCACTTTGGCAGTACTTCAAAAGAATCCTCGTCTTCTATCTCAATGTCACCCCACTCTAACTTATGATCATATTTCAAGAAATCTGGAGTAGGCGGAATATCACCAATAGTTACTGAGGAAGCATCCTCTGAGTCACTTCCTTTGGCTTGCTCATTTTCCTCAGAATCAAAAGTAACTTTTTTGTCAGCTTTGGTAATAAGTTTTGGCAAGTTGGCAGCCTTTTGTGCAGTAGATTCATGGGAGACAGTTTCTGTGCCTTTAGTTGTTTGTTCTCTCTCTGTAGAATGAACAGCATGGCTTGATGTATCTTCTTTATTATGAACTATGTATTCAGATTCTGTTAAACTACCATTACTTGTGTCTTCGAGAAGTTGTTTGTCATCACCTGGAATTTTATTTACTGGTACACCAACAGTGTGACTTTCCAACTTTTGATCCTGATCTTTGCCAACAGTTGTAGACTCAGGCTTGTTCGCAAAGGATTCTGACAAATCCTCTTTATCTACTGAAGGTTGAACTTCCGTCACAGATACAAGTTCTTTATTGGCATTAATTGAGTCAGCCTCAGCAGAAGCAACTTCCTTTCTTCTTTGTTTGATGTCCCTTTGTGGTTTAGGAGCATCATGAAACATGCTCTCACTTGTCACTTTAGCAGCGTCAGTATTCTCTTCTTTATTCTCTGCAGAGGAGTAATCTCCCTTCCAGTCATTGCTGGTTGCACCATGGTTTTGCTGGTGACTCAAAGCAGGTTCTTCAGCAACTTTAGAGCTAGCTTCTACTGGTGAAGAAATGACTCTATTTTCACTGGTTTCACCCCATTCTGCCTCATATTGTGCCATTTTATCTTTAGTGGTTTTGTACCCTTCCGCCTTTTGTCGCATGGTAACCTTGTTTTCATTGGTCTTCCCGGACTGGTCCTCAGATTGAGACTCCCTGCTTTCCCATTCTTTCTCCTTTTGAGTAGCTCCGCTTTCACCCCATTCATCCTTACGTTCAGACTGTACCCTGCTTTCAGCCCACTCTTCACCTGCATGTATCCCACGATCATCATGCTGTTCAAACCCACCACTTTGCCTTGATCCCCGCTGACCAGATCCTCTATCTTTGTAATCTCTTCTGCTGTTCCTGTCATCACTTCCCCAGTCTTCAGAGTTCTCGCTATCTCGCCTTCTTGTGCTTTTGAAGCTATGATCATCACTGTTATTTTCATTTGCCCACATCTTCTTCCTTGAATCCCAGATCTTGGGCTGATCCCAAGCCCTACTCCAGTTCCCTGTCTTTTTCTGTCGCTCCTTCCTTTCTTCATCAATCCTTGCCCTCTCCTTTTTCCACTGCGTATATTCATGGCGTTCTCTACCCGACATAGTCATCTCAATGTTTCCTTTATGTCTGCGTGATGGAAAGCCTTCCTTTTCTCTTTGCACACGAGTGACAACTTTATTAAAACTAGCCCCTCCCCAAGAATGCTCATTCCGTCCTGTGGTCCTAGACATGTCAACTCGATCATCATCTGCAAGAAACCTGCAGGCTGGAGTAGCTCTAGAAGTATTGCTTGCTCTTTTTCTTTCTTCTTCTTCTTTCTGGATGTTTTCTCTCCTCTTAGCCTCCCATTGCTTTGCTTTCAGTGTCTCCTTTCTCATTTCCTTTAGCATCAGTCCTCTTCCCCTTCCCCTCCCCGTCCCAGGGGCGGAGCTGTCTTTGCTGACTCCCAACACAAAATTCTCTGGATGTTTCTTGACTGCCATTTCACTGTACACATCAGCATTTTTACGGTCTTCTTCAATTTCTTTTTGCCGTTTCATGAGTTCTTCATTTTTCTTCCTTATCTTCTTCATTCTTTCTTCTAACAGCTCTTCTTTCCTTGCTTTTTCATCAGCAGCATTTTGAGTCTCTGGACTAGCTTCACTGGTGTTTGGTTTGGATGTCATTGTTACTGTTATTTTACTATTAAAACCTACAAGAAAATTAATAAAAAAGCCATTACCATGAGTTGTCAATGCATTTGATGATGATGATGATGACAATGGTTTGGACAAATGGGCAACAGATGTGTCTATTGTACATTATTTGGCTGGGAAATAGGACCAAACGTAAGCTTATATACGCACTGATGGCTGCCGCTATCAATCCATTCGTTGACCCCATCTCTTTTTATGACAGACTCTCTTGCAGATGCTTATTTGGCTCGTCATACAATCGTTGGGGAGGAAAGATTGCGTGACGAGCCAAAAGAGCATCTGTGAGGGAGGCTATTTTCATATATGAAACAAGATAAAGTGAATGAACAACAAGAATTGAGATAGAAACCAGGGGTGGTCACTGCCATAGGTTTGTTGTGCCCCTAGTGGTTTTTTTTATGTCCCACAAGAGTGATCAGTGAAAGTGCTGTGAGACGGAGTGACGGTGTTTTGTCCTTGTCCGAGAAGATCAGAAAGTCTAACCATCTGCAGATGTCAGGCAAAGGCACCCTTCTTGCTCAGTTTGACTCTGACACAACCGGTTGAATTTACGGCAAAAGTTTGACAGCCATTTGGATGCCAGACTCCTGCTGTGTCAAGCTCGATTGAATTTAAATTCAACATGACAGAAGTGCAATACAGGGCCATACAGGATAGTCTACACTGTAATATGCCTCACTTGGCTCTTCTAAAGATATGATTTCGACACGAGTAAAAAAGGTTGACCAAATTAAGTGGCCCTGTATTCTATAGTATAATAGTTGCTCCACAAATGCACAAATAATTCACATTTTGATGACAATTTGTGATCGGAATAGTACAACAACAGATCACTGATGAGTACTTATCATAAAAACATGCAATAATTTGGAATTGAAAAGTCAAGCTTAAAATAGTATTACAGTTCACCCTTTTAACCATGCACAAGGCACTAAAAAGTTAGAAAATCCAATGAAATACAGATAAACGGCGTAAACTCACCTCTGCTCTACGAAAATGGATGAATTTTACACGATTTATCAGCAAGGCCATTCAATAACATCAAAAGTCCTTCAAAAGGAAAACAGACGCCATCTTGAATTACGCGTCCGCATGTTATCAGCGGATTCTTTGCGCATGCGCTGTTATTAAATAAAACGCGGGAAAATAAGAAATCCACTGTCATTTGAGTGCTGTACACTTCTTTGCTGAATTTGAAAGTGGTTTCTTTGAGAGAACAACAGATCTGGCTGAATATTTAGATGGCTTTTCTGGGGGAGGCTAAAATTTCATTGATGTGATTTTACCGATGGCGCGATCGAAGCGCAAAACCTCGAAACCCAACACTTCCGAACCCTCAGGTAAGCTTGAGTTTGTAAACATCTGTAAAAATAATTGTGTGTATTAAAGCTTTTATAGGTTTATTAGTTTGTCGATTTCCCAAAACGAATGAAAGACAGCAGCTTTTTTCTTAATCTCTGAGAAAAAAAAAGAAGAACAAAATCAAATTGAAACTATATCTAGATACGGCGGCCGGCCATGTTGGAGTGTTAGTCGAAGTAACTTAAGCTTTAATAGTTTTTACTCTTCTGTAAGCTTAAGTTAAAATTTCCATAGATGAAACAGCTGAAATAAACATTACTTCCCATGGGAAAACCATTTTATTGTTTTATACCTCCAATATGGCCTCCATGAAAACTGTTTACAGTCAACTCTCGCCTATAGAGTGTGTGCACGACGGCCATGTTGGAGGACCAAAACAATACAATACAATATTCTATTTCTATGCAAACATATTCTATTGTTTTAGTCCTCCAACATGGCCGCCGTGCACACACTCTATTGCAGGCACCTCGCTATATATTTACGGACACCCCGATAACACGGACAGCAGCTAAATCCCCGGTAAAAGTTTGACTGAAATAAATTTCCGCTATTACGGACTCTCGTTATTAAGGACACTGACTCGCGGTCCCGAGGGTGTTCACAATAAAGGGAACTGACTGTAGAAAGTATTGTTTGTAGTACGTAGGATCTACACCCTGGTGACCTATACATAATTAGTCAGGGGTCCTCTTGTCTGTTGCGTGAAGCAAGTAGGAATGTGAGGTTCCAGAAAATATCCACATGGAAGGCCATTAGAAATTCTGAGGTTTCAGAATCTGAAATCTTATGGGAAAGTATATGAAATTAAGTTTGAATTTTCAGAGGGCTAAGGGCTTAATACTGAAAACACCTTTGGGGGAGGGGTGAAGTTGATTTTTTCAACACCTCTAATGTGATCCAGTGAGATTGTCTGTTTGAGTGTTTGTCCACCATGATGTGACCAGTCAGGGTAATAGTCATCCCTGTTTGGATTTTTTTCTCAAACAAGTCAAGATTCTTATTAGATTTTGAACACCTTTTTAATGGTGCACAGGATTCCCTGATTTCCTTAACATGCACTGGCCCATGGCTGTCATAAGCAGGTGGCAACTGGCTACATGCCATATCTGATGTCATACAGTTGTCACGCTCTGAGATGCATTGTTCTTATCTATTGAACTGTTCTACTATTTAATATTAGGATTATAACTTAACACAGATAATTTGTTCGCCCCTCCTCTGTATGGTGGGCTTTTTTTTTCTGTTAGCCAAACGTTCAAAGCAGGATAGTCACAAAGAAAATGGGGTGGCTGAAGTGGAGGTCACTTTGTTCAGTAAAATGGTTCAAGAAGCAGGACTTCATCTCCACCCAGGGCAGGAACAAGATGAGTTAGGTAAGAAAAGGTTCAACAGCTGTGTCCCTTCCACTAACCACACCCCCTCCTCCAATCAGCATATATTTACAGCTTTGTTACTTTCATTAAATCAATCAACCAACTGACTGACTGACCGACCACCAATCAACCAACCAACCAACCATCTAATCAATCAATCAATCAATCAATCAATCAATCAATCAATCAATCAATCAATCAATCTATCAAATTTGAGCACTGAGTATGTGGAGAGTGTTTCATAACAACAGACGACACAACGTTGAAGAGTTAACTGTCTCCCACAGTTCGTGGGAGACAAGCATTCTAAGTCCCTGTTACCCTGTTTAGACAAACAATAGACTTGCTTAACACTTCAGACCTTATCTAGTCATTCAGGAAATATTTAACTTTGGATAAGGTTTCTTGCTTTTTTGCAGCATGTTTACTGATTTTCTGCTGCTCTGTTTAATAAATATTTATAATTATGTAAGTTGTTGATGGAGCTTAATGTATTATTATTTTTTTTAATACACAATATTTTTCTAGTGACTGTACATGATTTACAGTTATGTTGCAAAAAAAGCCAAAAGATTTTCTTGCATGACAAAATATGGTCAAGCTTAAATGCAAATAATTTGTGCTATAATTTCAATCCAACTTAACATTATTTTTTATTTTCAGGGATTGACCGCTCAATTTTTCAGAAGAAAATCAAGAGTTTACTGAAAAGTCACCACAGTTATCCAGAGGTAAAATTGTTTCACTTAATACATGTATAAACAAAGCGTCTCTGTCTTTTTATTTTTTATTTTTATCAGTAAACATGTGGTTGATTTTTCCTGCTGCAGGTCATTGATGACTTTCTTGAAGGATTGCAGCAAAGATTAGAGGATGCAGACAGGTATTGATAAAACAAGAATCAGTCAGAGCACTTTTCTATAAGCTAAACACACAGGTACCTACATGTTCAAACATTTGCCAAAGGAGGTGAGACACTCAGTTAGAATCATCATTTGAGAGATCTTTCATATTTTTTTAATTTCTCAAATTTACATGTAGACCTTCTTTTTCCCACCTTACCCCCCACCCCTAAGGGTCTTGACAATCTGCGAGCCAGAGAGCCAGTGAGCCATGCAAGGCAGACGTGCGAGGCACTCGGGTTAGCCTAAAAAACATCATGGTTACCCTAAATAGCACTAAGATTAGCTTAAGTAGCTCCCCGGTTAGCTTGATGGTTAGCATTTATGTTGAAGGTTGTTCGTGCCTCGCAAGCCTCGCATGTTTGGCTCCCACGTTTGGCTCGCATAGCTCGCACGTTTAGCTCGCTGGCTCGCTGGCTTGCACATTGGCCACACTCCACCCCTAATAACCGTTGTTCCAATTTTTGGATAATGTTTAAGCTGAGCAGCATCAACATGGAAAAAGCACCTAGGGGTTTCAGAATCAAAGTAAATTGTTCAAATTTCCAGCAAGATTGTGTTTAATTAATGTAGGAAAATGCTTATGTTGAGGAGTGATGTCTCAGGCATTTGAAAATAGCTTGGTGGTTTAACAGAAAGCTATAATTATATATAGAGCCTGTATTTTGTGTGCATGGAGGAAAGGTGTTACTTAATGTTGTGTCAATCTAATCTGGTGTAATTTTGTTATAATTTTGCCATCAACAGATTCCGTCTTAGCTTACTTCCAGTTTCCATGTCAGAGGATACTGAGGGGTGAGTGACTGCTTTAAGCTTTTGATTAGAGAAATCCCAAAAATTTGTGAAATTTCGTTTGCAGTACCTGTCAGAAATCACAAAACCAAGATTTTTCATCTTAAGATCCAACCATTATTAGTATTCAGGAATCCTGTCATTCCCTTCTCCTCCACTCCAGTAATGTCTGGTTCCATATAATTGATGGTTTGCATTTGACGTCATGGCGGCCATGTTGGTGGACAGGAACAATAAGATTTTTCTCCTTTGGGAGTTCACTACCATTTTTATGCAAAATTTGTGAACAAATTTTCTTTTGTTTTGTCCGCCAACATGGCGGCAGTAAAACCACCTTATTATCCATACCTCCATGGAAGGTATTTTGGTTGGAACCCCACCCTCCCCCCTAGAATTTCCAGTTTAGCTTTATATTTTGTCTTTTGAGACCCTCTCTTCCTTGGAATTTCCAATGACCTTCCTTGGGGTGGGTATAATGACAGATTTTTTTAAATTCCTTTTTGAAGATTTGGAGGAAGCCAAGAGAGTTTGATTAGAATGCTTTTGGGTGTTGACATTCTTCAGGTAAACTTCAAACAGTCATATTTGCCTAACAAGCTACAGCATACAGTATAGCTCTTTCAAAAATAATGTTTTGTAATAGTACGCTAAGCAGTAAAATTACCAGGAGGAAACAAAGGGCAGGTTTGGGGTGGGGTAATACTGGTGTGAAGTAGTAACTAAAGTAAAAGCCACACAGGAGGGGGGGGGGGGGGGGGGGTGAAAAACAAAGCTGACTCTTAATCCTTTAAATCCCAATAGTGACCAGAATCAAATTTCTTCTTACTGTACAATATAACTACATGTACTTTATCAAAATTTATACTTTCGTGAGACAAAATAATCATGAGTTTGATTACAGACTGAATTGGATGACACAGCTGAAGTCCTGTTACCAATTAATCATAACTATTACAATTTCCGAGAACAAATAGCTGTGACAAATAAACAAACTTCTGGTGACACGTTTTGGAGAATTTAGAAACAACCATTTTATTTGTGAAATTAACCAGGGAAAAAGGACCCTGGGCAAGTACGACTGTCCTATTACAGCACCTGCAAACAACAACAACAACATTATTTAGGTGTTGATATCTTTAGCTTGGAAACAGCTAATTGGGGACACTAAAAAATAATTACGAAAAAAAAATTATACATACATGTAGTATAAGTAAATTCATAATTAACTAAAATCTAAAATTGATAACAAATTAAAATTACAAAAATTTGTCAAGAACTACAAATAAGAAGGAGCCACAATTATCACTTATTAGATCTACAAGCAGGTTAATAATACGCCATAAGTTGGACTTAAAAGAATATCTTTGTAGAGTAGGTTTGTCCTGATTTTGCTGTGGCTGCACATGCCACATAAAATGGCATGTGCTTTCCAATTACTTAGGCATGATGCATGTGCTGTTCTATTAATGCGCAAATCATGGCTGCTGATAGCCAATCATCTTCAAGAATTTTGTTATATCTATGATTAGGTCAGTTATTGTCTCTTATTGTTACAGCCCAAGGTTGCCAACATGCTTATGGAAAAACTGCCTGAGTTTATGGGTGATGAAGAGAGGTATGTCAAATCCATGTTTAGTTGTTGTCGTTTTGCTGAGTATCCTTACAGACAGATTCTTTTTTCTAAATAGGTGTTAATTCAAGGGTGTTAGATTATTCATGGATCTGAAATGTGCAGTTCCAGAAAATATCCATACTCCCCCCACAGAAGGTTGTTTTGTTTTGCACCCCTCTCCCCCCAGGAAATTCCAATTCAGCTTCATACTTTGCTTCTAAAATTTTGGCTTCTAAGACCCCCTCCCCCTAGGAATTTCCAATGACCTTCCATTGGGTGGGGATGTATTTTTTCTGGAACTGCACAATATGATTGATATAATAATATAGCTCTCAGTTTGACTTTAATAAGTTTCTTTTTTTCTTTTTTGTTTTCTAGCAATGGTACAGATGACTTCAATGTTCCTCGTCTGGTACTTAACCAGTTTAGGTGGCTTGATTGTATTGCTCAGAGCAAGGTAATTAGGCCTTCTTCAGTACCATTCACTTCTTTTATACCATGCTTTGAAAAACAGTCAATTAGAATTTTAGCTCGAATAAAGGTGTTGCACTTTTCATACGTTGAATTTGCTTGTATTGCATTAACACAATGTTGCCCAGCTTTGTGTGTGAAAGTTTCAACATTCCATGATTGGATTAAACCTGCCCCACTTTCTTGACAAATTGATAAGAGGTAATACCAAAGCCAATTAGGGGAGGGGAATGTATTTGCAAAAACAGATGATAATAGAAAATACATTGAGCCTTGCTCGAGTAGCTTTGCTTTTAGGAAAAAAAGTAACGCACTAATTCTTGCAAAAACTAAAATTTATTTATGGGAGCATGTGCCAAAATAGAACTGATTTCCTGGTCACCTGTCTGGAGCAATTCAGGTTTCAAGGCCAACAATGGTTATATGCCTTTTTTGTTCCAAGCTCCTCAATTAATAACTAAAGTGACTTGCTTGGGCAAGTTTTAATCCCACACTTACAGTAGTCCCTGTTAGATACATTTGATTTGTATTGAGTTTTGAGCAATGGTTGTTTGTGTTGTTTACAACTGTTATGATTGGCCAATATAAGATTGAATACTACTCAATCCATGTTGTTTAGGAATAACTTGTTCAGGTATGATTGTGTTTGGAATGTAGGAATTGACAGAAAAGATGCTGGAAATGGTTGGCATAACGTCACTGGAAATTCAGCGTGAAATCATAACTTGTATTCCAGAAGTACTGGATGATTCGGAACACACAGAAGTAGCCAGGGAACTAAGGTAAATTAATAAACATTCAATAACTGGTTGCAAAACATGTTGACTGAATGAACTTTTCCATGCCTTTCTTAAAATTTCCCCTTGCCTTAAAGTACCCTCACTAATAAAACCTTCAGATAAACAAACTATTTTGTGAAACCACGATACTTACTTGTATTAACAAAAGTAATAAATTTGACACAAGAAGATATATTTTGAGTTTGAATTTCTTCGAGTCTGTTGTTTGTTGTTGGTTCTCGACTCCTTACTCTGAGAGGTTTTTCTCTGGGTTCTCCAGTTTTTGCCTCTCCTCAAAAACCAAGACTTTGGAATTCCAATGTGATCTAGAATCTGAAGACTGTGTAAAAGATATATTTATCTTGTAACATTGTGCAAGAATAATGGAAAAAAAATAAACTGAACTGAACTGAAGTGAAAAGTGTCACCCTTATTAAACAAAGTTGATTTATTTATTTGTCAGCTCTGTCTACAAAAATATTTGTCTTGTAGTGAACTTCTGCGTCAGAACACTGGGCTGACTGTTCCTATTCTTGATGCCCTGTCCAATCTCAGCTTACGGTCAGAGCTCTTGGCAGAGGTGAGTCATATACAGTGTAACTAGTACATGTACATTATTATCTGTAGGCATGCTGTATGTGTTAGGGAATTAAGCAACATTGGTGATTGCAATTTGAAAATCTTACAAAAAGATAAAATGTTTAATGAGCACAAACAATGACTCAGCACTTACAGACTGCGACGTGCCTTACCGTGGCAACCCAACAAACTTTTTTTTACAAGTAAGCCAATCAGGATACGCGAATTTGATTAACGGTCACGCCTCCTTGCAACTAGTCCAACAGGAAAGTGATGCAACGATGAATTAAGTGAAAACATGTCGTTTTGTTTTGTATTTTATGAACAAGGAAGAAGATAAAAGTTTAACGGGAAAATTTCCGTTAGCTGCGTGGCACTTGTACTTATAAAAAGGGAAAGGTAAAATATAGTTCTCGAAGACGAGTGTTCAGTGCCAATATGTAGAAATTATTCCAGACTTTTCGGGCTTAGCCCTTCATCAGTGGAAAAAGATTTACGTTAAAAAGCTGGCTTGCGCTATGAACTCAGATTTAAAGTTGTTAGGTGCGCGCACGATGTGCGCGTGACGACCTAAAGATATCGGAAGTCGGAGTTCATTCCGCGCGGCTGACTGGTGCCTAGTCTGAAAATAAGGCGCATCTCCTGACGCTTTCGTTGCTTGTTTCCGTCGCAGAGCATAATTCCACGGACTTTTGCGTCCTGGATAGTGTGGCCATTTTCTATTAAAATGCTCTGCGACGGGAAAGCCCGGCAGGTTCTTCTCAATGCTGCGTAGGTGTTCACCGAAGCGTTGCCCTAGCGTGCGGCCAGTTTCGCCGATGTAAATAGCAGGGCAACGGCGGCAAGAGATACCATACACTAAGCCGGTTGTTCGACAGTTGAAAGCTTCTTTGATGACAAACGAGCTTTTGGGACCCTGCAGCGTGGTGTCAGGAGAAATATGGTCACAGGTACGGCAGCGGGCGTGCGTGCATGGAGAAGTTCCCGCATGAGGATCAGGTTGGCTGTTAGCGGTTGTATGCACTAAAATGTCGCGGATGTTACGATCACGGCGATAGGCAACCAGCGGCGGCTGAGGAAATATTTCACTAGTTTCAGGGTCGCCAGATAAAATGCTGAAATTGCGCAGCAGGATTCTCTTGATTCTTTCGTTTAAAGGGTGGTAGGTAAGAACCAAGGGAATTCTGCTTGGCTCTCTACTTGCGGAGTCTTGATGGTGGATGACCTCAGTACGGTTGACCGCTGGATCATGTCAAGATCATGCTGTAGAGAGGCGGCACAATACCCTCTTTGAACGAAAAAAGTGATCATCTCCTTGCCCCTCTCCAGAAAATCAGAGTCGTCAGAACACAGACGCCGAAGTCGTAAAAGTTGACAGTGGGGGAGACCTTCTTTGCAGTGCCGAGGATGTGAAGATTGATGATGAAGGTAGCTGTGTGTGTCAGTGACCTTGTAGTGTACGGAAGTGCCGATGTCATCATTAATAATAATAATAATAATAAAACTTATATAGCGCCGATATCAATAAGACTATTTTCATCAGCGCTTAAAAACGTAAAACTAGAAACTATATAAAATTATAAAAAAGCTTTCTGAAATAAATAAAAATGTCTTGAGTAATCATTGGTAATGCGTAAAGTCATGTCCAGGAAAGAGAGTTCAGTGTCAGAAATTGTGTGCGTAAATTGAAGAGCTGGATGAAAGTTTGATACGAAGCTGATGTAATTCTCAAGTTCCAAGCGACTACAGCATGCAACCCCGAGGACGTCATCGATGTACCGCTTGTGGAGTTGAGGTACAAAACCAGTGTATTGGCTAGCGATTTGTTCCTCAATATATCCCACGAAGAGGCAGGCATAGTTAGGGCCCATCTTGCTGCCCATGGCGACTCCTCCTATTTGCTTGTAAAAATCGCCATTGAAAGTGAAGGCATTGAGGATCAGCACAAGTTCTGCAAGACTGGTTAGGGTAGAAGTAGGTGGCTCAAGAACGGAACGCTTGTCAAGGAAGTAGGCTAAAGATTCAAGCCCGCTGTTGTTCGGGATTACGGTATACAGAGATTTGATGTCCATGCTGTATAGGAAGCGTTCGCCGGTGATGTTGTCATCAAAGCGGAAATCATTAAAGATATTGAGCACGTGGTTGGTATCCTTTATGTAGGTGTTGAGGTTGCGGACGATGGGACACATGATCCGATCTAAGTACGCGGCAATGTTCTCAGTTGGACAGCTGCACGCAGAAACAATTGGTCTCCCAGGGTTGCCTGTTTTATGAATCTTTGGAAGCAGATAGAATTTTGAGGTTTTTGGTGTAGGCACAATTAAATTCTTAGCCGATGGTGGAAGTTCGTTAGCAGCGATCATAGCGTTGACCGCCGATTTAACCGTGAACTGATTCTCTTTGATGGGATCGTGATCAATACGTTCATAAAATCTCTCATCGGACAGTTGACGGTTGGCCTCAGCGATGTACAAAGGGCGCGACCAGACGACAACAGCACCACCTTTATCAGCTGGTTTGATGACAATGTCACTGCGTGCTGATAGTTGAAGTAATGCTGCTCTCTCAGTGGGTGATAAGTTATTTTGCTGTGATCTTGCCTTAAAATTAACAGCATTTACGGCACGGCGGCAACAATCGATGTAATGATCCACAGCTGAAAATTTGCCATCTGGAGGAGTCCAAGTAGAATCCTTGGGGTTAAACTTAGCGAAAGGGTCGTCGATGTCAGAAGTTGGCTGAGAGTCGCTGTCATCGTTCCTGTGAAAATGGGCCTTCAAACGAATGCGGCGATAGAGATTTTCGCAGTCGGCCTTGGCCTGATATTCGTCAATGCATTTCTTAACAGGGACGAAACTCAGTCCTTTACTGAGAACCGATTTCTCAGCATCAGTCAGCGGCATGTCAGGTGGTATAGTAACAACGAGTTTGCTGAGGCGACCATCGGCGTCGGAAGGATTGTTGCCACTACCGCCAGCACGACTGTTAGTGTCGGTAGGATTATTATCACGTTCTTCTTGGCGCTTTGCGTCCCTTAAAGAAGCCATTTTCCTATCCTTGACAGTTTTGAGGCGTATATAATATCTAGAATTGAGGTCATGGATGTAGCGTCGAATGCGATGAAAATAATCCTCAGAGCAAACCCTTTGTAACTGTTCGCAGTTTTGGGTAATACCACTGGAAGCTGAATCACGTTTAATTGTCATGCAGTGGATGGTAGAAGATATCCTGATTGACTAACTTGTAAAAAAAGTTTGTTGGGTGGCCACGGTAAGGCGCATCGCACTGTAAATGCATTATGCATTTCAGTATATCAAATTCCTTGCTGTCCTCTGCAAAGCAGCAAATTGTCAAATGAACAAATTGAAGGTTTTGGAGAATTTAAATGTAGAGTGGTAAATATTTTGTTCTTTTCTTGAACTTGAAAGCTGTCATTACAAATGCAAATCCAGATTATAGTTCAACCATGTGTGCATGAAAATTGAATCAGTTGCAATGAATTGGAATAATCGCAAATTAATATAATTAAAGTTTTTAGTGCTATTTTTTTGGTTGGCAATAATGCCATCATGGTCACTTAAGTTCCTTCTTGTAGTTTTGCTGATTTTCAAAATCTCATTAATAATTATTCATAAGGCCATTGACCTAACAAATGATCAATAATACATCACTTGCAGTGACTTTACGTCAATAAACTTCCTCCTTCTTAGTATGTGGTGTTTTATCAGCTGATAAAACACATCCTCATTAGTATGTGGTGTTTAGTATCAGCTGATAAAACACTCTTCATTAGTATGCGGTGTTTTTCTCATTTGCTAATTTCCAACGTTCACAAAAGCATAAATTATTGTTATGAACTCTATTGACACACGCTTTTCTAGGAATGTTTTTGAAGCCGTTCAAAAAACTTGCAGCACATGTTTTATTGGGTCTAAAACCACTCAGCTGTGCCTCGTGGTTTTAAACCTGATAAAACACTCCTGCTCGTTTTTTAAACATTACTTAAACATTGTCAAACTACAGTACATGATTATGCTCTCAGTACTCTGAAAAACATAACTGTTATTGTGACGGTTGAAAAGTTTTAACACACTATTGTCTTCCCCGAGTATCTGTTTTTCTAACAAATTACTCTGTTGTTCATTGATTGTTTTCCTTCAGATTCGAGTGTCAGTTATACAAATGCTGCCCTCTGCTGAAATAGATGACCTGCCTGTGGTAGTAAAATTTGTTCTTCAGTCTGTTGGTGACAGTGATGCATTTGAGGTAAGAAGGCAACTGGAAATAACAGTTTTGTAAAAATGTGTACCTCTGAATGGTTAATCCTTGCCTAAAAAATTCAGATTACAGTCAACTCCCTTTATAATTTGCGGACACCTGCGGGACCGCGAGTTAGTGTCCTTAATAGCGAGAGTCCGTAATAGTGGGAATTTATTTCAGTCAAATGCCTGTAATTAATATTTTTGCCAGAGATTCAGCTGCTGTCCATATTATCGGGGTGTCTGTAATAGCGAGTTGTCCACAAGGTGAGAGTTGACTGTACTTGGTATGTATTATCTTGTTGTTACAATAACATGATTCATAGCCTCCCCACAAGACATTTTAAAAACATCAACCTAAGTATTAGTGTGGGACAGCCTTGGCCCAACGGTCCTTTTTCTACCATGTTGCAAAATATTAGTTAATTCAGCTAGTCACCAAGATAAGAAAGTGAGCTTTGTTATACCATCCTGTTCAGGAAGGCCATGAAAACACTTTCAATTGATTATTGTGTTTATTTTCAGGTCATAAGTGATTTGAGGTCGAACTTAGACTTCACATCAACCACTCTTCCACCTACAGCTTGCTCAACTCCTGCAGAACAAAGGAGATCTCATGGGGGGTAAGAATCTCAATTATGAATTGTCAAATGAATGTGCCCTGTCAGCTAGTAAAAAAAGCTGGATTGTATAGTTATGAGAAGTAGAAAGGTTCTAGGGTGTTATATTGCACACACAAAGGGAGAGGATGCTTTCAAGTTTACTGATCAATCCTAACCTTATTTTCACACAGTGCAAAATACAGTATCTATACATCTCACTTTTACAGATCATTACAGTGATCCTACATGTATGTGAAAATTTTGCTGATTCACTTGGTACGAACATTCCTTGCTGTCTCTTCCATTTTACATATTCATTCAAATATTCAGAGCACTGTTAGTAGATCCTAAGTGAAATCAGACTCTCCATGTTGAGTGGACGACCCTGTGATCTTATTGATGTAAATTATAAGTTAGAATAAGCTGTGCTATTTCACTTGCTTTCACTGTGGTGTAACAGCTGTCACGTCAGCCTCGAATGCAGGAGACTGAGGTTTGAGTCCTCGCCAGTGAACCATGCATATGATTTCACACAGCATGTTATATCTTTCTTTTACATGTTTATTGAGCCCAGAAGTATGCAGGAAATGACCTTGCTCATCACAAGTCTGATGCCCAAAATACTTAATACATGTATATCAATCACAGACTGGTGTGTAACATCTGATGGGTTCAATTGACTTAAATTTTATAAACTGTGCTCAGCGGAGTAGGATTTAATGTATTTATACTTACAGTCCATCTAGATATGTATAATTAAGAGGCCATTTCCGAGTTGCTGTGAACCTCATTATGAAAGCGAGGCTAAGTGCAAAGCTTTTCATATGAAAGTTAGTTTTGTTTGCATATGAATGAAAACTAATTTTCATAACAAAAACTTTGCACTCAGCCTTGCTTTCATAATTATGGGGTTCAACGCAATTTATATATATATGTTTTTTCAAACATCTTGTTTTGGGCCACTATATGTATTTTCAAAACTATCTGCACTCAGCTAAAGAGATAAATGTTGTTAATTAGTTATTGCCCGCTACTCATAGTAGTTACCACTCTGTTTGGGATAAAGCACAATTAAAGCCTGCATGGTAACTGGTTATGCAGTCTCATGCCTCCTTAGTACTAAAACAAGTATCATTTGTGTAAAGGTCCCTCATAACCAAGACCAAAGATGGAGAGCTGTTTACACTGGATGCCATCCGATCAGGAATACGTTTTCAAAGATCTGTAGCAGAAGGATGGATTAAGGTAAAGTTACAGTTTCTGTAGAATTTTCAGCTTTGCATGTGACAAGCAATTTGTCCTAATGTTAAAATGCGGGAAAAGAAGATCTTTAGTTAGTAAATCTTATTGAAATCTTAAAAGAAAATTGAGGGTAACCAGGCATTTTTCGAGATAATTAAGCCTTAATTTAGAAAAAAATTCCATTACATTAATTTGTATTATATTTTTTTTTACAATTAATTACTGTTGCTAATTATCTCTGAAAAATGTGTATAGTGTAGTTACCCCAATTTTCGTTATGAATTTCAAAATCCCTTGCTGAGATCTGCTTTTCCTGCATAGTTACAAACTGTGCAAAAGAACATCTGTATTAGGAGGCTCTGTCCTTAAATTCAAATTAAACTCATCATTAGTGGATGAGCTTGGGGGTTGGTGCCTGAAAGACCGGTGGTGCCACAGGTGAAGTGAGCTAAGCGAGGTGCGAAACCATGGCAACCCTGTGAGCGGCAACCACCCGGCACCGTCACACTGAAAGATCAGTGGAGATAAAACAGAAAGTATACAAATAAAAATACTTACCACACCCATCACAAACCATACTTACCAAAGGGTGGGAGGGACTGGGAGCAACAAACTTAAACAGCACAAGCTCCGGCAAGTGAACAGATGCGAAATGAATTGGCACAAACATGTGAGCTGTAAGAACCCAGGGGCCCCTGCAAAGTAGGGTGGCCGCCCCGCATGTGCCAGCCATGCGGGCACCGCTGACCAGCACTCTCCTCGATTTTAACTTTGCCTAAATTACATTTAGCCACATTTAATTATTTTGGAATAATGTTTTCAATGCAGGCAATTGAATCTGTGAACTCACCAGGAAAACACAAGGTTGTGGATCTGTTTGTGCTTCTCATTCTCCACTCCACCGCTAACAGAAAGAAGGCCGTTGAGAGTTTGATCAGGAATAAAATTAAAAATGGCCACTTTACTGAAGAAATGCTGACTGCTGCCTTTAATTCACATTCACAGGTGAGACTGGCAAAGACAGCTAATACTTGAGAATAATGTATTATTCTAGAAAGTGACACAGGCATACTTTTCCGAGTATGCCTGTGTCACTTTCTAGAATAATAAATTATTCTCATTCATTCACCAGGCTGGAAATATACCATCACATTTATTTCATATACCCCATGCTGGACATTCAAATCCTAGCAGTAGGCAGGATGTTTGTCCTATGAACCTAGCTGAATGGCCTTCACTCCCACAAGTCTCCTGTAGCTCAGTGGTAGACCATCCGAACTAGTAATCGTAAGGTCTTAGGTTCGACTGCTGATACGAGCACTCTGATTGCTTTTTGTCTGAGTATGCCTGTGTCATTCATTCACCAGGCTGGAAATATACCATCACATTTATTGCATACAGCTAATACTTGTTTCGGTGAACTCATTTCAAAATATAAAATTAACAATATTTACCATATATTTTTGTTTGCAGATCCTTAGGGATTATTTCTCAGATTTGTTATCATTGGCTGAGATTCTTCTCAGATCTCCTGATCCTTCAGTCTGTTCTTATGCTTGTACTATGTACAAGTTATCATTTGTCTCATTCGACCTCTACTGCAAGCAGGTACATTAGCTACTTTATTATTAATTTATGTTTAACTGCGACCAGCAAACAACCACCAGCAATGTGAGCTGGGCACAATTGCAATCTTGTTGACAAAGATTTTTGCATTGGCCGCTCATGAGAAATTGCATTTGATATCCCCCAAATCTAAATAAATAATTATAATAAATGGGCATTTCAGTGGCTTTCACAGAGTGGCTCCATATATTCATCCACTGTTTCCAGGTCGAATTTAAATTTGGGAATGTTGGTTTTTGTGGAGGGAGGAAACTGGAGTAATCAGAGAAAAACCTTCAGAGCAGGGGTGAGAACCAACAACAAACTCAACCCACAGGTTTCATTCCCGTGTTGACACCTTATTTAAACCTGGGCAATTTTGGTGGGAGGCGAGTGCTCTCAACACTATGCCATCCATACTCTCTCAGAGCGTGTTGTACATGTGCATTCGTGCCCAGCAATATTTTGTATGTGAGAAAATGTTCCCACTCGTGTGCTTCTAGGTTGATAATCTATATTCATAGAAGTGAACCTGTGATAAACAATTCCAAGTCTGCACACACGTGCACATGTTTTCTCATCAATGTCGTATCTTGGTATGTATGTAGGAAATTGTGGGGACCTTGGTGACTCACATAGGAAGTGGCTATGCAGCTGAAGCCGATGCATCCTTAGATGTGCTGTCTGATCTTGTAGCATCACACCCAGATCTCATGGCACCATTTGCCATATTTATCAAAGTACGTACATAAGCAGAGCTGTCAGTAAGGGCCGTTCGCCATAAGTGATAACACCTGCTGGTAAATACCCCTGAAAGATCCTTGATGTTACGGGTGATCTTGATAATGGTATGATTGTTATTTTTACCAAGAAAGCAACAAGATTGTTATGGCTGTCAAGGTCAACGCAACATGTTGCCGAAAAATGCAATAACAGCCCAATATAACTGTATCTTTTATTAGCAGTTTCAAGTTGACGTTAGTAGTATACTGAGGAGCTATGCATATGCTATTGTTCATCATGCGCGTTGTCTTGTTTGTAGTATGGCATGTGATAAGGTCTTTTTGATACTTCAATTACTCACTGTTTTAGTTGCAAATATTACTTTCAATAGTTCCTGTATATTTGCAGAGATCACTAACAAGAACATTACTTTTACAATGCTTTGTTGTGTTATTACGGCATTACTTACATAAAAGTAGAGACAAGTTCTTTGGTAGCTTATAATGACAAGCTATGTTTCATTTCACTCTTTTTTATTTATTCTTTTTTTTTTTTTTTTTTTTTGAAGCACCAAATAAGCTAAGGGCTTAGTAGAGGTTAATTATTTTTTATACAACTCCTGTTTCTCAAAGTAGTCCCAGATGTCTGAAATTCCTGCTATGTTTTTCTACACTGTACTTTAAGGGCATATTGGATTACTTGGACAATCTCACAGTGACCCAGATACGAAAGCTGTTCAACATGCTGAGCACACTGGCCTTTACTAACCAACAAGATGGAGGGCTTATTCAGGTACTACATCCACACCAAAAGGTTTCTGAAATGTTCAGCACTAATCTTAAATAAATCACTTTATTTTTCTTCAAATTAAGATAATTGCATGCATGATTCAAGAATTGCACAATGCTTAAGTACTGGGTTGCAAGCACGATGAAGGGAAGACTGATCACTCCCTTGCTTTACTCAGATCCTCAACCCTAGCACCTTGGTAATGGAATATTCGCATTGACAGGCTTCAATAGTACAGTCAACTCCTGATAACTCGAACCTTCAAGGGAAATTGAAAAAAGTTTGAGTTGTCGGGAGTTCAAGTTATTGAGGGTAAAATTATATACAAGATGACCTGAAGGGAAAGGAAAGTTTGTTTGAGTTAGCGCATGGTTCGAGTTAGCAAGGGTTCGAGACGGTTATCAGGAGTCAACTGTACATCATCAACTTGGCATCAGGAACAAAACAGCAGGATGTTAAAATGTGAAATCCTGTAAATATCAATGACACAGCTTCTGAAAAAGAAAATAGCCCTCTATGCCTCTACATTTGGGGTTTGAACAATAATCAATATGCAAATGATGTATTTAATCAGTAAATGACACAGGCATACTCGGAGAAAAAAAAAGCACTCGGATATTTTCTTTCTGAGTATGCCTGTGTCATTTACTGATTAAATACATACATCATTCTCACTTATTCACCAAGCTTTACATATTCCATCACGTTATTTCCATTGCGCATATGCCACATATTGACATTCCAGTCCTAGCAGTATGCAGGATATTTGTCCCATGAACCTAGTTTAATGGCCCTAGCTCCCACGAGTCTCCTGTAGCTCAGTGGTAGGGCATCCGAACTAGTAATCGGAAGGTCTTGGGTTCGACTCCTGATAGGAGCACTCGGATATTTTTTTCCAAGTATGCCTGTGCCATTTACTGATTAAATACATCATTCCCATTTATTCACTGCGTTTAACATATTCCATCACATTATTTCCAAAAATTAATATTAACATCCTTTGCCACTTCATTGCATGAATGCTTGTAGTATAAGCTTGGTGTGACATTCAGTAATTTCCTTTGCAGGATGACATGCATATTGTGATCAGAAAACAACTGTCAAGCAACTCTGCCAAGTAAGTTCAAAATGAAAGGCTCAGTGCAAAATGACCTAAAGTGCAATTTCAGATTGCTTTTTGTTGTTTTAGCTCGGTTTCACGGGAGTTTTTGTATGTGGCCTTGAATTCGTTCAAGAAGCATTGCTCCAATGTTTTATCCTTTAAGGGGAGGCAGGGACGGCACACATGGAGCAGGGATTGCACAGTGGTGAGAGCACTTGCCTCCCACCAATGTGGCCCAGGTTCGATTCCAGGACTTGACGTCATATGTGGGTTGAGTTTGTTGTTGGTTCCCGTCCTTGTTCCGGGGGGTTTTTTCCGGGTTCTCTGGTTTTCCTCCCTCCACAAAAACCAACATTTCCAAATTCCAATTCGATGTGGAATCCGAGGGCCACAGCTTTGTCAGTCGTCAGACTATCAAGTGTCACCCTCGTTAAACAAAGTTGATTTATTTATTTATTTTTTGAACCTTGAATGCAGGAGACCAATATTATAGTCCTCTCAGTGAACCATGTTTCCACATACACAGGAGTATGTTACATCTTGCTTTTACACAATCGTTTACTTACCTTATTCCTTTGATATAACATCACAGTGATCCTGTGCGAAAATATGGCTGATTCACTAAGTATGAATTTTCCCTGCTGTCTGTATCAGTGAAATTCAGTTGTGTTAATGTAATCTAAAATGTGTAGATGACTCTGACTCGTAAAAAAACATTAAAAACAAAACTTTTATCAAATAACTTAGCAAGATGTTTTTTTCATTTGATCAGTTGTGTTATGTTACAGCAATATTGCTTCAGAAAAGCTGCTACTGCTCAACATTCTGATGCAATTGTGTCTCTTGTTTCAGATACAAGAGAATTGGCATCATTGGAGCAATAATGGTTGTGCGAAGCATGGCTAAGAAAAGGTGTGTCCTGTTATTCTTTTTGTTTGTTAAGATTTATCAATGATGGGTATCAGTTTTAAAATACCTACATTATATTAACTTGTTTTGTTCGATTTCGACTTATGACACATAAACAGGACTGAAGATGAAGGTTCTGAAGAAACTATGGACACAGAATCACAGCGAGCATCCACTCTCTCCAGTGACGAATACAAGCAGGTAGATCTTTCACATTAGTTCTGTGGCCCAACATCTACATGATTTAGTATGCTAATTACTTACAGATAATATAAAGTTGAGCTTAATTTGTCTTTTCTTTTATTTTTTTTGCAAACCACTTTACAATGCGACTACTATTACTGGGGTCACTTAAAACTGGCCGATCAGATCACAGTATGATAAGAACAGTGAATAATTAAAAAATTTGGGGTTTTAACTGTTGTTTTCTGTCTACGCATGACTGGTTGAATTGGATTTGGTTGAAATTCATTGTTCTTGTCCTGCAATCTGATAGGCTAGTTTTTGTTTAAGTGACTCTGGTAACAGTAGTCACACTGTTATATCCAAACCACAAAGAAACGGTCACTTTGCCAGCTGATAATGACGGCAGTATCATCAAAATGTCAGACAGGATTAGTTTTTATTTATTGGAGTGTTTATTGTCTTGAAGCTAACATTCTGTATGCATTGGTAGGTCATCAGCATGTTGGATATGATACGAAACAGCATCAGTCAGGCTCCTGAGGCTGCGGCACTGTTCTATGATGAATTGGCAAGAATCGTTCAGCTTGGAGGGATTGATCCTAAAATTGAAGTACAGTAGACCTTATGCATAAATGGCTAACATTTCAATATTCTTTTGTTTGCATTAAAATTAGCCCTATGAGCCTCGTTAACTCAAGACTGAAGTTAGTGAGGCTTATTTGAATGAAAGCCAAAGAATGTTAAAATGTCAGCCATTTTTGCATAGGGTCTGTAGAATGGCATAATTATGCTTTAAATACCATCACATTTTAGTTTAGTTAGTTACACATTCATTTGTCATTAATTTCCTTGTTCGGTTAATGTCTGTGGTAAACATAGTATTGTTATTATAATTCTTTACTTTTTTTTATAAAAAAGTATTGTATTGCAAAAAAAAATTATGCTTTAAATGGATCATTTATTTTTTGTATGCAGTAGAAGAGGTCAGAAGTGTCAAAATGTAAGATCATATGATGGAATTTTATTAAGATCACCAAGTTCCAAACTAAAAAGACTTGAGAGGTTTGCACATTCTCAGCTACAGGTACAGCCCCTAACCTCTGGAACCAGCTGCCTGCAGACATTCGTAAGGAGAACAATTTCAACAAGATAAAAGTTTATTGAAGATGCATCTTTTTAGCGTTTCTTTCAATTCATATGTTTTTGTTTTTACCTTCTCACTTCCTTTTTAAAGCGTTGAGTGGAGTTTTTGTGTTAATAATTTATTGCTGTTATGTAATGCCTTTTTGTAATTTTACTTACACCACCATTTTATTTTCAGTCATGGATCAGTGAGACAGTTGTGGCTGACTTTCAAGATGACTTTTTGGTTGATAGAGAGGCACCAGTTACAAGGTACCATACCCCTCTTTGTGAAGAAGGCAAATATTATATTCAACTGTTCCCCAGGTTATTTTGTCATCCTTTTTTATTGTCTCTGGACTATGAAGCAAGAGAGGCAACCCTCTCCTCCTCCTTAGCACCTGTAGAGTCTTTTGGTTGAGGGTCGAGGGCCATTAGGGCACCATGTCCAAGGTACCTTGTTGATCGAGGGTCCACATTTTTATACCCGCATGTTACACCCGAAGTGTTCTGAGAAGTGTTCAATGAATTTTCAGCTATTGGAAATTATTCATCGGGCAATTTTTGGAAACCTTCTGGTGTGAAAAACATGGACTCTCCACATGGTATCCACCAAATGACAGACTCCACCTGTAACCTCTAATCACATTATCTAGCATTGCATTGAAAGTGAAGAGCATGTGTGGTCGAAACCAAATACAAATGTAAAAGAAATTTAGGAATAGAAAATTCCTCATTCCACTTGTCTATGTTCTGGACTTTGTAAGAATAACGGCACTGGTCAGCTTGTGAGGTATCTCAATCTTCAGCAGATTATGGTGTCTTTTCTTTCCTTAGTGATACTGTTCCTGTGGAGCTTTCATATGCTCTGGATGAGTCTGAGGAGGGCAGCATCACCGTCAACCTTCTTCCTTTACTACTTGCCTCAAGGAATGGTGCAGCTAACAAAGAAAAAAATGATGGGTTAGTAAAAGAAATTCAATATGAAACAGTTTAAATACTGTACCAGAATAGGCCATTTCTGAATTACTGTGAACCTCATAATGAAAGCAAGGCTAACTGCATAGTTTTTCTTATGAAAGTTAGTTTTGTACCAGAATACGCCATTTCCGAGCTGCTATGAGCCTCATTATGAAAGTGAGGCTAATTGCAAAGTTTTTCATACAAAAATTAGTTTTGTTTGCATGTGACTAAAAACTAATTTTCATAATAAAAACTTTGTGCTTGGCCTCGCTTTTATGCGGCTCAAAGCAACTCGTAATTGGCCTATTGTTTTTCTTACTTTTTTAATGGAACAGACAATGATGGGATAACAATCAAATTAATTTCTGTCATTGTCCTTTTTTAAAACTGAAGATTATTTTGCATTTCTTTTTTCAAAGCAACAAACGGCTACAAAAAGTCTAGTACGGACACTTTCACATGGTTTTCTCTGCTTGATGGAGAAGTCAAAGTCTTGAAAAATATCTCTTCTTCCTAATGTTGTTTTTTTCTTGTGAGTAAAGAAAGGTCTTTTTTTTCCAGGGAGAGGCCAAGATAGATAATTTTGGACGTACTGTTTCTTAACTGTTTGACTCAGACAACGTCTTAAAGGCTGTGTTCAAGCACTTGTGATTAGTCATCAAAGAAATCTGCTTCAGAGTGCCCAGTATGGCTGCCCATGGTTGGGTAGCAGGGATTGCCAGCCATGGGAGCGGTTCTTTGTCTAGGGACTTCCAGTGGAAGCCCCCGGACATCCCAGGCACCCAACCTCCACTTAGCGATACAGTTGTTAAATCGGAATTTTATGAGTTTATATCAGTCAATGTTTTCTTCTTTTTTGCGTTCAGTGCTCCAGTGTCCCTCATATGTCTTGCACCTCATTTCCGACTGTTGCGGGTTTGTGAAGAAAGTCAGCACAAAGGAGACCTTGAAGGCATCGATGCCCTGTTAGGTAAAATGCAGTGCAGTTGTAGTCTACTCTTCAAATAAAATGAATGGAAACATTGGTATTTATTTAAAGGCCTTGCAAATTCTCCCAATCCTTGTGGCCAATAAAATTCTGGATTGCTGGAGCCAACATGCTCAGGGAACATTTTAACACCCAGTCAGGTGTTGCTGGGAATTGCTGGACATTGTTTGAAATGCTTAAAAGTTCTGAGCCAACAAGCCCCGACATTTCTTTTGTGTAGTGTTTACTGAAGCGTAGCCCAACTAATGTTGTGCCCATTTGAACAGTGAGCCCAACAAGGGCAACAAAGTTGGACCCATGTGTTAATCAGTGTATGCAGCAAACATGGGATTGATAGAGAGTTCCTTAATCACACAAGTTCATGTGTCAGTTTGCTATTGTATTGCCCCACACTACATGTATATTGCTAGAACACTCCCACCAACACTTGCCAACAACTGTTGGTATTGTTGGGCCAACATTGTTGGGTATTGGGCATTGTTGAAAGCATTTGCAGAGACCTCAACTAATAGCTTCTAGTCATAGTTAATGTACATAATTTATGATTGTTACTTTCAGGGTGTCCTGTGGTAAGCTTTAAACAGGAAATGACCGAGGAAATAGAAACATTAGATCAAGGTGATCGAGAAGTTATTTGCGGAGCTTTGTTTTGCACTGTCAACTGGTTTAGAGAGGTATGTAACTCCACAGAAAACGTGTATCTGCATGTTGTTTTGATTTGCGGTAGCAAGGGTAAAGTGTTATGCACCATCACCAATTTGCATAGTTTTTTTGGATTTTTTTAATTTATATTTTTTATTTTTTTGTGTAACCCATGGACTCCTACATCAGCCAAACCCTGCTAGGAGGGCCCTGTGGCACATGGTCCTTGTGCATATACCACTCATGACATCATCACTGTACTTTTACGCGACTGTGGACTGCTTGTGGATCAACCGTGACATTACCTCGACCATTTAAATTTTAAATATTCATCGGTTGAAGGGCAAAGAACTCGAGAAAGTAGACTGAGAGTGTTTCATCACAGCATCCTTCATGTTAAGGTTGACACTTGTCTCTTCCCTAACCCCCCTTCCCCTAACCCCCCTTCCTCCTCCCCCACCCACACATGTACACGCTGATCTTCCAACTCAGTCACAGCAGTGGATTACGTAATGTTTAAAAAGCGAGCGGGAGTGTTTTTATTGGATAAAACACGTGCTGCGAGATTTTTGAACGGCTTCAAAAACATTCCTAGAAAAGCGTGTGTCAATAGCATTCATAACAATTATGTTTTGTAAATGTTTGAAATTAGCATACCAGAAAAAACACTGCATATTTATGAGGAGTGTTTTATCAGCTGATAAAACACGGTATATTAATAAGGAGGAGGCTCATCGATATAAAGTCACTGCATGTGATGTATTATCAATAATTTGATAGGTCAATGGGCTTATGAATTATTAATGAGTTTTTGAAAGTCATGATAATTACATGCTGTCTTGTGTTAACTTTACCACTTTCCTTCATTCTTTTTACCACAATAACTGTTGTTCATTGGTAGGTTGTGAATGCATTTGCACCTCAAGAAGACCCAGAGATGAGGGGAAAAAGTATTGCCCGACTGCAGAGCATCACAGAGTTGTATAAAGTCCTTGAAAAATGTCTTACAGGTAAGCTGGGAACTACATTTTTTGCAACAAGAAAGGTGACATAGCCAGCATGTCGCAATTGCGGGACAAACTAAATCGTTTCCATTTTTTTGAAAGAGAAGCATAGGGGGACTGGTCGGTCGGTGCTGTATCTTTGTTTTCTGTTTGAGTGTGACATCTGGAAAACCAGTTTAGCCAATGGTTCTTTATTATTATTATTATTATTATTATTATTATTATTATTATTATTATTATTATTATTATTATTATTATTATTATTATTGTTATTATTATTATTATTATTTGGGGATTTCATTGATGACTGCCGCTTAAACGCTAGCCAAGCGTGTCTCCGCTAATTTTAGAAAGTGAATGATGGCGTGACGTTGTAAATTAGTATTTTAGGATCTTTTTAACAACTTTTTTATTTCATCAAAATTTTAGTCTTACTATTGTTAAAAAATTGTGCTTGAAAATAGCTCTGTTGTACTTGGAAATAGTCGCTTTTTTTTTTAATCGAAATGAATTTTAAATATTGAATTGTAAATAGGTTTTAATAGCTCTTTTTTTCTACTTATTATTATTATTATTGTTATTATTATTATTATTATTATTATTATTATTATTATTATTATTATTATTATTATTATTATTATTATATCGTAGAATGATTTAGTAAGCTCACACTCGTCACCAAAATCTCATCAACTTTTAGCTCTCAGAGTAAAAACCTCCAATAGAAGAAAGATCCTCGCAGTTATTTACGCAACTTTACCAGTTGCGAAAAGAAAGCCTGAAAAAAATTCAGGCTTGAACGGGAATCGAACCCATGACATCTGCGATGCCGGTGCAGTGCTCTACCAACTGAGCTATCAAGTCAACTGGGAGCTAGTCGTATTGTGAGTTCGTAATATACCCGTGAAGGAGGATGAATTAATGTATATGAATATATGAGTAGAGTAAAAACCGTATCTTAAACGGACTGTGGGTAGGCTAGTATCAGTAACGGAAAATTCTGAGGGTGAAACATGTAAAAAAACATTTAATGTTTTAATGACTTATCTTTTAGTGACCCCATCATTCAAGCCACCCTTAGCTACCTTTGATTTTGAAGACTCGTTGGTTACAAGTGCAGCTCCTCATGGGAATACAGGAAAAGCCAAGAAAGGAAAGAAGCCAAAGAAAGGGTAAGCATCATGTGCCCCTTCCGAAGTTCATGAAGGGACTGGGCCCTAGTTTACACATTGTTCAAATTGCGTCAAATGAAGAAATGAACGCCATTTCCATAAAGATCACGTGATTACCAAGTTTGGTTGTTTCATTGCGTAGTAACCAGGCTGTGACCTGTCAAAGGTCGCCCAAATTCCATGCAAATGTCTCGAATTTTGAGATGGCGTCCCCCCAAATCCATACAGTCTCTAATTTTTTCGATTTTTGAAAACCTTCTACATCTAACGACAGAACCTCAAGCTTGGTAAACTTATTTAGTGGTTTCAGTGTGAGACTTAGTCATTTGCATTGTAGAACTGGGACTGAGTATGTCAACCATTTGTATATCGATTGACTTCAATTTCCAATTAAATGAAAATTTAAAAACTCGTACGTGCTCAGTCTTCATTTGAACTCTGGAATGGACCATTTATCAGTCTTTTCATAAATTAGACTGGCAGGATCTTAGCTTACTCTTTGCAGCCAGTAAAATCAATCATGGGTTAATTGACCAGTGACATCAGTATAAACAGTCTTAACTTCGGTCCAAAAAAAAAAAAAAAAGGAAGGAAGAAAGAAAAGTGCCTTAAATATAAGGTTTTCACTTTAAGAGCTCAAAGCAGATACGTTTTTTGCGGGTTTACTAAATCATTTCATGATTTACTAAAAAAAATACTAAGGAGATGTGTTTGACTGTCTCAGAAGAGTTACATATTGAAAAAGTCCTGCTTTGCTTCTGTCACAGGATAATAGGACAACAACATAAACAACATTGTAGGCAGATTATAACCAGCAATTGTCCATTTAAGGGAAAATTGGTTGGCACTGTAGTCAGGGTGGATGATCCGATCGAACTATTATTCACCCCAGACAGTCTTCAAATTTATCAGTCTACCCTATTCCTTGATTGAAGTCAAAATATGGGAACAGCTGTTTACTCAATATAAATACATCTTGACAAACAGTATGGTTTTCTACTTTTTTCCATTTCTTTTTTATGTTTTCAGGGCTGACAGTGAAAAGGCCGATGATTCAATAGAAAAGGTGAAGGAAGCATTGTTTATTGTTAGCGAAAAAATTCTAAAGCTATGAAAGAGATATCTTTTTCCACATCCTAGTATTGTAAATTAATGCGTCTTTTTGTCGTCTCATTGTTGAGTTGTTGCCTTCTTTGCAAAGTATTTTACTCTGAAATCCTTGGAAATCAATATTAAACAAATTTCCTCGGCATTGGTCGTTGATAGCATATTGTTTGGTAGGATAGTTGTTTACACTGAAGTGGGCGATTGAGAACTAAGGGGAAAATGTGGCCAGGCCAGGACCATTTTGTACCTATCAAAGAAATATTTTAGATTCACATTTTTGTGAAAAATGATTGCGAAAGTGAAAAGGCAAAAAGTGATTTAAAAAGTAATTTTTATGTATTAATCACTGTTGCGGTTGTTTTGGCTTTGTTTGTAGATAAAAGAAATAGAAAAAGAAAATGTTAATGACAAAGAAAGTGATACTCAGAAAGACAACCCAAAAGAAGGAAAGGAAAAAGATAGGGACAAGACAGTACCAGTGTCAATGTCGCAGTATAGAGCATGTCTCAGGTGAGCAAAGGGAAATGACTTGATTTCCTGATTCCGTAGTCAATGAATCGATAAAAGATGCATTTTGGTTGCCTACTTCCTAGGCCTCGATCCCTCTGTTTTTCGCCTCAGTCAATCCGTTTCATTTCAGCTTCATTCCAGTAGTATCTCAACAATGTAAAAACTCCTTAATGTAACGTAACCTGGAAAAGACGAAATCTTAAAGCTTCCCGTTGCAGGTTAATTTCGATAATTAAATCATTTTCCAGTGCAATCCATCTTGCGTTTAATGCAGAACGTCTTGCACAATACGTTGCATAGTGTAAAACCACCTTGAGTTTGATCTTTGCTTTGTAACATTCATGGTAGAACTTTCAACTTTTTTCTTGTGTTGCAGAGAGCTTGATCTCAAAACATTTGGTATTTTAAAATGTGAATTAGTGTCTCGTGCTGTCCTGGATTCTGAAATGAACACAGAGGTATGTGGCATATGAGCAGTATTTGTTATAATCGCACTTATTAAAAACTGGATCATTATATAACCTTAACGCTATTCCACAGGGATTTAATTGGCTTAAAATGGCCATGGTATATGAGCCATTTAACCAATCTTGAGAAATAGCGAACATTTAAAAATTGTCTTCTAGTTGTTCTTGAAAGCGAAATCAGCAAGATCTAGCAATATTTCTTGGTCGCTTTTAATAAAACAATTATTCCACTCGCGATTGTTGGATATTTGACAATTATTCCGGAAGCGCGCGTTGGATATGAGATGATAGATAGCCAACGAGGCGCGTAGCGCCGAGTTGGCTATAATCATCTCATATCCAACAAGCGCGAGTGGAATAATTGTTTTATTAAAAAGCACTCAAGAAATAATGCTAGATTTTACGGATTTCGCTTTGCAAAAACAATTAGAAGACAATTTAATGGTCTCTATTTCTCGGGCATGGTATTATGGCTCATATACCATGGCTGCTAAGCCAATTAAAACGCTCAAATTACATTATCCAATGATCCAGTTTTTAATAAAATGATTATAGCCAACTCGGTGCTACGCGCCTCGTTGGCTATCTATCCCAACGCGCGCTCGTTTAAATAATTGTTAGATACATGTATGCAGTACAGTAAGAGTAGCATAATTTACACCTCTCATTTCTTTCTTTCCATATTTTTGTAAAGGAGACAACAATCCTTCAACTTCAGGCCCCTCAGCTAGAGTTTCTGTTGGACGATCTTTCTAGGAAACTTCAACACTCCTTGTCAGCGTCTGCTTCATCCAGAAGAAGCTTTCTCAAAGTGAGTATTCAGGACAAAAAATCGTCAAATTTCCAGTTGTTTTGCTTTCCCTGGCTCGAAATTGTATTCTAAGAATAATATGTTAAATGATAGCAATTATATTGCTGAGTATAGTTAGTAGCTTTCATTTGCACTTGAGTATCTAACGAACAGATCGAAGTTTCAAATAACCTTGTACAAGGCAATACACAGCAGAGCATGAACGTACAGCTCAATAGCTTTCATTTGAATTGTTACACTTTAAGTTTTAATCTACAGGGCCGATTTGTTCGAAGCCCAATTAAGCTAATCGTGGTTAAACATGAAATGAACTTAAACATTAAACTTTGCGGTTGATATTACACGGAGTTATGAGTAATGCTTCTGCATGTGGTCAACAGTGACCTTTACTTTCTCTGTTGCAGTTTCTTTGAAGGCAACTGCAATGATACATCCTGTTAATAACTTATAGATTCTGACTGTCTTTCATTACTCCTGATGTAGGTTCGTCAGGATAAACTGGTGGGCTTTTCTAATTTATCGAGATACTCATCAAAGGAAGTAGCCAAATATGCTGTCGAACTTTTACCAGCCTTGTGTGAGCATTTAGAGGCCACTAGTGCTTTCTTCCAGGTTTGTACAGTAGCACGCTAAGTTGTTCCTTTTGTAGAGGTAATAGCACAATTCACACTTCAAGTTCAAATTCAAGTTTATTTTTGCGACTATAAATGAAATTACAAGTGTGTAATAATGATAAAATGAAGGTTGTGAGGAAGCCCATGAGAAACGACAAGGCTTTTGAAACATTGTTAAACACAGAGTTAACTGAGAAACTCGGTTCATGAATGGATTCGCCATGAGATCTTCAGAAGCTTTATTTATTTAGTTTATTTGCCACACACAATTAAGTTACAATGAGTAATAAATTACAATGATTTCAATGGTTACAAATGATTGCAAAGTTACAGTGATTGAAGTACAAGAGATAGAAAAAAAGTGGCGAGGGAACCTAATAAAAACCATGGGCTTGTAGAACTTAGGTTCCCCCCCCCCCCCCCCAGAGAAATAGTATTGTTAAACTCAGTAATATGGCAAATTCATTTCTGAACTCGTTTTTCAACTTACTCTAATGTTCGAAAATGTCACGCTAACCTCACATACATAAACGTGCATTGCGTCAGTTTTTTTTTTTTTTTTAGCTATAATATCATTTATTTTTGTTTTATTTGCAGGGGTTAATGGCTCAAAATGATGGACTTGTAGATGGCCCTGGTCACAACACACCAGAAGCACTGACAATGGCTTCATGTTTTCACTTGCTGTTCAACTGTCTTCAGTGTCTTTTTGCATGGTGTGTGTTATCAAACCTGTCTTTTGCATCATAAAAACAACGTTCAAAATTATTTCTTGTGAAATTGTTTCCTTCATGAATGTTATTTTGGATCTTCAAAATATGTTAAGAGATAGTTTATGCAACAGAAATCTACACAGAACTGACAGTTCAGAATGGATTGCATCTTAAACATAGTCAGGAACTACATAAGCTGGAAGTTTCTTATGCCAGTATTTTAAATTTTCTAGTTCAACATTTAAAATCAGAATCAACAAATGCGAAATACTGAACTGTGAATACAACAATATTACTAATTTTCAAATTGGCTTTTACCACGCAAATCTTAGTTTGAATTGTTGAGTTGTATATATTTATTAAACTAAAATCTATACAGAACTGCTCTTTCCTGTTTACTTTTAAATAAGGTTAATAGATGAGTCAGACAGGAGGAAATAACTGAAGAAACAGTTGGTTATCAAGGATGTCAAACTATTGTTTTAAGAATAACGTTTAATGCAAGATTTGAGAGTGATTTTCTCTCACCGAATCAACCATCTTTTTCTTTCTTCGCAGGAGTGGTTTTATGACGAGTGAACATCAAGCCCTTTTAAAGAAAGCATTATTTCTTTTGTCATCACGGATAAAGCTCTCCAGTAAATCTCAGCCAGGATTTCAAGAGTTACTGAAGTGAGTCATGTTTAATTCAGAGAGTTTCTCCCTGTCCTTTGGAATTCTTTGAATTCTTTTAGTATCAACTAGTATTGATGATCAGTACAGTACCACGGATTTAAGCCAGTGCATAAAAAGTATTCTAATGCTCAAGGGCACACTTTAATTGGAGTCTCACTCTGTTGTGTGTCCCTCGCCAATGTATTATCTTTTCTTGGTTGGTGAAAGCTTTAATAAATCAATCAATCAGTCAATAAATAAATAAATAAATAAAGTGATCTTGCCCTAGGGAGACTGCTTGATCTATGCATAACATACTGAACACACTCTTGGATTCTAACAAAGTTCAGAGAACGGTGAGCAATGACTGACAATGATTCCGTAAGAATGAAATCTCTCTCAAACTTGCATGAACAGTGAATTTTGGGCATTCTGCCACTGTAATTGGGGAATCGCCATCATCAAGAAATGTTTGATCATTCTGACTGACAGAACTGACTTTTGTTATACTTTTGTCCTTTCTGTTTTGCAGGCAGAGTTTTCACTACCTTGAGCAGTTCTCTAGCAGTGTTCCTAACATTACAACAGCTGTCAGCCTGACCAAACTGCTAGCTGTTCTGAGTGAGCGCCAACAAGGCATTAATAACAGTATGAACACAGCATTAGGTATGTGTAAATTGCCTTCAAGTGTGTGTGACCTCATTTGTTTTATTTGCTTGACCAAATCTTTACGTTCCTCTGGTATGAAAATCGAAAAAGATTTCCTTATCAAGTTTTCTTTCCCGCCTTTGAGGTGTATAAAAACTTGAAATTTCGCTTCCGTTAGAATACAATACACTGCAAGATGGGTTGGATAGGAGAGCTGTGACGTCAATACAGGATTGCTTCTTCCGCGGTTTCTCTTTTCCTCAGTACAGTTTCATTGCGAGCATTCAAATTTCCCAGTCATAATTTCATTCACAGTTTTTTTTCCCCTGCGCGCGAAAAGCAACTGGGGAACAGAGAAAACATGAAACTAGCGATCCTGGATTGGCGTCAAAACCCTACCATCCCCAGTCTCCCGTCTTGCGCGGTAATGTATCCCAACTGGAAGTGAAATTTCACGTTTTTATTCATCTGAAATCCGATGAATGAAAATTGATAAGCATTTTTTTTTATTTTCATACGAGAACAACATGAAGATGTAATCAAAGAAAGATTTGCCACCTAAGCAGTTACGAAAAGAAAGCCTGAAAAAAAATTCGGACTTGAACGGGATTCGAACCCATGACCTCTGCGATGCTAGTGTAGTGCTCTACCAACTGAGCTATCAAGTCATCTGGGAGCTGGTCATATTGTGAGTTCGTAATATACCCGTGAAGGATGAATAGATGAATATGAATATATGAAACATATATTTGACCTGCGGGTGAAAGATTAACCCTTTAACCTCTTACATCAAAGAACAAATTCTCCCATCTTGTCCCCATACTTTTCTTATAGAAGTACAGGGGAGAAGTTATTAAAATATCAAGAAAATTCACCTTGGGTGATCATTTCCTTAATTTCCATGACCTCAGGGGTTGAATAAGCATCAATGATACAAGGAGAAATTAGATGCGGATCACTGTTAGGGCTTAAAGGGTTAAATAGAAGAAAGATTTTTGCAGTTATTTACCCAACCTGAGCTGTTGCGAAAAGAAAGCCTGAATTTTATTCACATTCAAACTTGTTTTTGTCGTATACACTTTACAGTGCGACTACTGTTACCGGGGTCACTTAAACAAAACTGGCCAATCACATTGCAGGACAAGAACAATGAATTTCAACCAAAGCCGTTCGAACCAATCACGAGTATACGAAAAAAAAAAAAACAGTTAAAACCCAGAATTTTGGAATTATTCACTGTCCGTATCCTACTGTGATCTGATTGGCCAGTGTTAAGTGACCCCGGTAATAGTAGCCGCACTGTAAAGAGTGCAGTTCTACGTACCGTGTAGGCAAACTATTTTATCTTGGTTGGGAATAAAACGATGCATTTTACTTTATCAGCTGAACTAACAGGGACCTTTCTCAAACGTGAGTGGATCAGATCTGACGGTGAAAGGGAGAGTGGAGCCAAATTCAATGAAGCACTGCAATTCTTGCTGAGGTAACAAACTCTACACGGTCAGAATTTGTATACATCTTGCCCCAATATAGAGTGCTTTGCAACTGACTATCGTAAAACTAAAACCAAAGTAATTACTGTGACCAATCAAAGCACACGTAGGCAGCGCCATCAGCCAATCAGTATTTGAAGCAAATATTTGTAACCGGCGCCAAGCGCGGGAAATGCGTGCGACCAATTCTTGATTGGTTTTGGTTTTGTTTCTCATTGGCTGAGAAAGTGGCGCGAGTTTTGCCCACCAATCACAGAGCGTAGAAAAGTAAAACTAAAGCAAACACGTTATTACTTTCGACACTCAATCAAAAACCCCTCTATTAAATAACGTTAAGGAGCATTGTTTTTTTATTCTTGATTCGATTTTCTTCAGCACTAGCAGGGATACTGCTAAAGCGGTAAACCAGTTCATTTAGGCGGAAGCAACCATTTCAAAAACTAATTTCATGCTTTTTCCAAATGCCTACTTGAATTTGTGTAATGCTATGGAAAGATGGAATGTTTTATCTCTGAACAAGAAAATAAGACTCTCTATTCATTATCTGTATATCTCGTAATCATTGTTCATTATTTTCCTGTCAGATTTCACTTGTCATGCGCTGAGGACACTCTAGCCACAATAGAGGAACTTGCTGGTGGGGCAATGGCTGAGCTTATCGAAGATGAAGATAAAATTGCTAGCTCCACAACGTATCCAACACTTACAAGGTACAGTGTTAGTACTGCGTCTTTCAATAGCACTCTGACTCTGGACTCTGAACTTCAACCCAACTAACGATTTGCGTGTGTTACTGCTGTCAATCATAATCACGGCGACAACCGACTGACCACAAAAATACAGAAACCGACAAAGTGGATCAAAATCCGCCAATCACAGCGCACGAACATGACCTTTTGACCCCGATGAGCCATACGTTGTTGTTTCTTGTTGCAGTGATTGACGGCAGCGAAAAGCGTAATATTTTTGTAAGTTTTTAGTTAGGGGAATTGTTTTTATACACGGTTAACCTCACGATTTCCCTATTCAGGATGTTTTTGTATTTGTGTTGAAGCCTCCTGAATAAAATGTTATGTTATGTTATGTTATGTTATGTTATGTTATGTTATGTTATGTTATGTTATGTTATGTTATGTTATGTTATGTTATGTTATGTTATGTTGAAACGGTTGGTTGAATCTTGAACTTCAGAGTCCACATGTTATTGAAAGGTGCAGTAACCCTTGAACTAAGAGAAGAAACTGACGCGAAACAGATAAAAACAGCTTCCTGAACTCTCCGACGCCGGTACATGATCTGAAAAAGTTGGGCCAACGATTTCAAAGTGCTTCTCATAAACGCGTGCATGCGCCTGGGGTGACATAGTCCCTTTTAAAAGCAACAATACCATTCTGACTTGACTGTCCTTCCCTTGAACTATTTAGATCGTCACTGGCATGCTACTACCGAACAATGATGGAAGAATTGATTGCAAGTGTAAAACAGACTCATTCTCTACCACTCAAAAGAACTGATTCACCAGAGGTAAGTTGCCAAATACTTAATCCTTTCATCTCTGAGAGTGCGAATTGACCCATAATGCCATATCTCTGCCAATATTTGACAGATGACAGATTTCTATGAATTTTTGCCACCAAGATGGTCTTGTGAAGATCTTCTTATTAAAAGGATGAAAACGGAACCTCCTCCAGTATGTGATATGGTTGACCACCCCCATAACTTTTGAACTCTTTTTTCCCTAGCACTTGTGGGTCTCAACACATTTTTCACATTCATCAACGTTTTGAGAACTGCAAAATAAGCTATAGTTTAGGGGTATACCTAATATACACAAGGATTGGGACATTTTTGAACATTTATTTTTTTTACTTTTTAAACCCATTTATCTCAAAGCCATAACTTTTCTCTCTTTTCTCATTTATAGTTATATCAGTTATGAAATACGCCTATCGGTGGCTTTAAAATTATATCATACATGGATATTGACTTTGTAGATCTGGACAAAACTGTCATTTGCCTTAGGGTTTAAGACATGAAATTAGGGTAAGTTGTTCTATGTAATAGACACTTCAAACATGAGCTGGTGCCCCTTTGAGATGGACACTAAAGCCGGCGACACAACTGGCGATTTTATACGCCGATCGCGGCGAATTTGATCGCCAGCGAAAATCGCGATTATTGCGGACACACTTGGCGATTTTTTTCGCCGATCGCGGCGATGTGGGAGTTTCGAATAGTCATTGTGATAAAATTGCCCAAACTGAAAGGTTGACTTTACTGGCGATTCGCAGTGATGAGGGTAGAAAATCGCGGGAACGGGCACACTTGGCGAATGCCGGCGAATTTAACCGCCGATATCTGACATGCTAGATATCGGCGATTTTATACGCCGTTCGCGGCGATCGGCGAAAATCGCAATCGCCGTACCGGGCACACCTGGCGATTTTTGCCGATCGCGGCGATCGGCGTATAAAAGCACCAAGTGTGTCGCCGGATTAAGCTGCATTCCCAGACACTCCCAAAGAACGGACACATAGATTTATACTCACATTAATTCTGGCCTCTAGACAAATACCCTTACGAAACCAGTGAAAAATTGGCGTGGTGCTTCTTCTTTCCTCAGAGTCACAAGGAGAGACTTGTTAAGCTGAATATTTCTGTGAGGATCTTCCATATTATGATCAATTTGGTGAAGGTATTTTTTAATCATTTATTCATTGTCACACATTACATTGCTGACCTTACAGTACTTTTTGTTTTGCTATGGCTACGGGTAGTCGCTACCTACAGAGTGTACCTACTATTTGCAGATTTTGAATACTTAAAACAAATACATTCCAATGACGGTACATACTATTTGCTTTTCAATGATACACGGCTTTTGTGCACTAATAAGAGAGCTTTACAAAATAAAAAATACGATCTTTTTTGGAGAGAGGAGTACTTCTCGATAGAACATATAAGTAAAGACAAATTTTCAAGGTTGCATTTAATTGGTGAAGGTATGATACTAAACACTTTCCTGATTTTACATTTTTTCTTCACATTTTGAAGCTGTAATTTTATTCTGTTTTTAACTGTAAATGATAAAAGCAGTGAAGTCTATTACTTACATTATAACATCTGACTAGCACAGTCATTAACACCCGTTTTCATAGGGGCAAAGAAATTGAAGAATTGGATGACCTCCTGTTACAGATGACTGTAGAAAAACTAAAGCCGCCGTTACACGTTGAAACTTTTAGCTGAAACTTGTGTGTAACGGCGCTGCGAAACAAGTTTCACCAGGCGTTGCACCGTGTAACATGGTCGGTTTCGGAAAACTTTTTCGAGCTTCCGTTGCGAGACAAGTTTCACGAAAAGTAGAACCGCTTTCTACTTCTGCAACGGCTTGCAATGGTCGCAGTGGTGAAAAAACAAGAGTTTCACCACTTCGTGAAACTTGTTTCATAGCGCCGTTGCACACAAGTTTCAGCTAAAAGTTTCCACGTGCAACGGCGACTTAAAAGATGCAAGTGTTGTCATTTTCATGTGTTTTTTTTGTTTGTTTGCAGGCATTTGACCAAAGGGCTATAATTGGAGCTTCCCTAAAGGTAATTTGTGTCAGTTGTTCTCGTATTCAGTTGCGTCAATGAACTGTTTTGTAGTTTCTCTTTGAGCTACTCTAACAATGTACGAAAAATTTGATCACCTTTGATTCGCGTCAACGACGTGGCAAAGATGTGAGAAACAAACGCCGTTGACTACCATGTCTTGCTAGTAGCATATCTGCATCACCTTTGACAGTCCTTTAACTTGCCTCAAAGGTGATATACCTTTGGTGCGCACTAAAAGTACCTTTGCAGAAGTCAAACGAACATTTGGCAACTCTTTTACTCTGCCTTTAATCCGGATCTAAAGCGCATTAATTACCTTTACTTCTGCTAGGTCTAACATCCTTTGACTCTATGTCAAAGGCTTGGTAAAAACGACCTTTACCATGTTTGACATAAGATGAGTCGAAAGTGAGTAACGAAGGCGATTTTTCATGCAGTGTAGGTGAATGGGTATGAATGGGTACCGTTCAAGTCTTAGTTATTGGACTGTCTATCTCTTACAGCATGGACGCTTGTTTGTGGAAACATTTCTGAAGCTGGGAATGCCAATTCTAGATTTGATGTTCAGAACCCACAAGGTGACTTGCTTACATTTAAGTTTGCATAGTTCGTTGTCTTCCTACGGATTGTAATTAACCAGGAAAGATCCACTGCCATCACTGGTCATGACTATCATCAACATTACCACCACCATAACCACTTTCATCATCATCATGAACATCATCATTATTATCGCTTTGCCATCGTACCACTCTTGGTAGAATCGTGAAGCCTTTGTGAGAAACTCGATTCATTGAATGACTTAATGCCACCCATGGACATAATTCATCGTCATCGCTTTGTCACTGTACCGTTCTTGGTAGAATAGTGAAGCGTTTGTAAGAAACTCGATTCATTGAATGATTTAATGCCATCCATGGTCGATTGGATATAATTCATCATCATCATCATCATCATCATCATCATCATCATCATCATCATCATCATCATCATCATCATCATCGTCATCATTGTCACATTGCCATCGCATCACTCTTGCTAGAATCGGGAAGCCTTTGTAAGAAACTCGATTCATTGAATGATTTAATGCCATCCATGGTCGATTGGATATAATTCATCATCATCATCATCATCATCATCATCATCATCATCATTATCACATTGCCATCGCACCACTATTGCTAGAATCGGGAAGCCTTTGTAAGAAACTCGATTCATTGAATGATTTAATGCCGTCCATGGATATAATTTATGTCTCTTGTTGTCCCAAAAAAGGATGATATTCATGGGCTGCTGAAAAACTTGCAGCAAAGTACAAGATCTCTTCAACATTTCTGTGGGCACAGCAAGGTGAGTAATTAAAGAAGCAATTCCTAACCCAAACTTTGACACGGAATTCTTTTTTCATGTGAGTCAATTTCGTCCGGTTAGCTCAGTTGGTAGAGCACCGCCTACCGTGCGGGAGGTTGCGGGTTCAAACCCCGGCCGGACTAACACTCAGGCTCTTTAAATACCTGAGGAGAAAGTGCTGCCTTTGTAATGACGTCTGCAAGCGGTTAGATGTGCTAGTTTTCTCGGAAAAGGACGATAAACCGAAGGTCCCGTCTCACAACACTTGTTCCTAATAATCTAATAAACACACTGTAGCAGTATCCCAGATGTTAGATTAAGCTTTTGGTGTGTGCACCACCAAGGCTTCACATCCATGTTTTGCATAAAACATTTATTTCCTGTGTCTCTCAGGTATCTAAAGATCTGTCTCTTACCAACCATGTCCCAGCGGTTAAGAAGTGTTTGGAAACCTTTGTCTACAGAGTCAAGGTATGTACACTTAGTAGTTTAAAGTTTCCGCGTTATATCCTAAAGTGTGATTTTTCAAGAAAGCTGCCAAACTGTACTTTCCTGGATAAAATGGTGGCGTGTGGCCATTCAAGTGAAAGCTACTGAGCAGTACTTTCCTGCGGTACTGTTTATTATGCTATACGAGGTGGTTCTAACTTTTGAGTCTGTGGATAAAATCCTAAAGTATGACCATTCAAATGAAAGCTACTGAGCAGTACTTTCATGTGGTGCTGTTTCTTGTGCTGTACAAGGTGGTTCTAACTTTTGAGTCTGTGGATGAAATCCTAAAGTATGACCATTCAAATGAAAGTTACTGAGCAGTACCTTCATTTGGCCTGTTAATCATGCTGTACAACCTAACTTTTTCAGTGAAATCGGAAATCATGACCATTTAAATGGAAGCCAAGGAAGCAACTGAGCAGTTCTGTTAAGTGCTCAATAGGTACATGTGGGGAACGGGGATGGCGCAGTGATGAGAGCACTCGCCTCCCATCAATGCGGCCCGGGTTCGATTCCTTGTCTGGGCGTCATATGTGGGTTGAGTTTGTTGTTGGTTCTCGTCCTTGCTCCGAGAAGTTTTTCTTCGTGTTCTCGGGTTTTCCCCTTTCCTCAAAAACCAGCATTTCCAAATTCCAATTTGATCTTGAACCTGAGGGCCACATGTTTGTCAGTGGAAACAGACTGTTACGTGTCACCCTCGTTAAACAACGTTGATAGATTGATTGATTGATTGATTGATTGATTGATTGATTGATTGATTGATTGATTGATTGATTGATTGATTGATTGATTGATTGATTGATTGATTGATTGATTGATTGATTGATTGATTGATTGATTGATTGATTGATTGATTGATTGATTGATTGATGTTGTGTGCTTGCAGGCAATGCTAACATTAAACAAGTGTCACGAGGCATTTTGGCTTGGAAACCTGAAAAACAGGGACATACATGGTGAAGTGATCTCCTCACAGCAGTCTACAGCAACAGACGAGCCCACCGGGGACGAAGAGGAAGGTGAAGAAATGGAAGAAGATGACGACGACGAAGAGGTACAATTTGAGTCTTTAAAGCCTCGTAAAAAAATTCTTAGGAGCTCAAAGCTTAGACGTTGAGAGCCCAGGTGCTCGTTTCTCCAAAGCTCCAATTATTTATTGGGCCCCATAACTATATAATCGAGATAGCGGTTACGAACCTGACTCACACCACCTCAAGTCACGTGACATAAATTCAAATTTCTTTTGCTTGGAAAAGATTCCGCGAAGGAATCGAAAGCTTGTAAAGCTTTAAATGTTTTGGATACTAAAAGCTATTTTGTTTTCCAAACTCCAAATGACATGATCAGGAAACAATTTATTTTCTCAAAAACCACATAGTTTCACGTGCACAACGTTTGCCAACAAAGATTCAGTTTTCATTGATTTTGAAATTTTTAATTATTTTATGCAAGACCTGGCTATATTGCGCAAAACATTCAAATGGAATGTATATAAGGGAACTGGTTATAACAAGTTTGTTCGAAGAGGACCCACCTTGTCTGGGGTAGGGGGGATATCGAAGACACCACTTATCTCGTGAACATTATCGAAAAAATTTTATTGGCTTTAAAATTTGAGTTGGCACAAAAATATTCAGCTAGCAAGAGTCAGCATTGCTAGATAGATAAGAAAAGCGAGGTTTGAATCTCACTGTCAATTTTTTACTGCTGGATAGAGGGGTGGCTATGCAATAAAGACACCATCTTTTGAGGTTTCGGAAGGGAGGTGCAGGCAGAGGCCACCATCAATTCTTTGGTTTGGTGGGTCCTGTTCGAGTATAGTAGTTTGGACCACTTCCCTTAAGGTTACTACTGCCAGGTTAATTGGTAGGAGGAAAGACTTTAAAAAGTTTCCTTTCGACACCTTTCTGATTTGCTGCTTGTTCTAATTTGATGCGAATTTTTACTGACCACTTGTCATGAAGACAAGCTTATCTACATCTAACCTAATGTTTTGTTTTGTTTTCAAGGGAGATGCTGACGGAAGCCATGAGGGGGAATCTAAAAACGGCGATGAAGAGTCGTATAGCGAGAGTTTTTAATTCTAAAAGACGTGTTCTGATTTGTTCATAGCTTCTCAATGCCGCTAGTCTCGCAAAGTCTGGAGTTTTCCATTCATCACCCCAATAAAGACAATTATGTTCAATATGCTGGTGATTTTTTGTGTGACCTTGTTACTCATCGAAACATTTTCTTTTACGCTCTGCAATGTAGATGTCCAAAATAAAGAAAAATATTTTCCTTTGTACCATAAAGTTCTTATACTCAGGTCTTACCCGACCTCCCAAAATAGCGATGCAAGCTGTCAGTTGTTAGTAAATCGTGAAACTAGAGAGTCTCCGAAAGTAGCAAGTCTTCAAGGCAAACGATCTTGAGTGTTCGCCAAACATTTCCTTTGCGAAGATTAGTGCCGTAAAATAGACCCTTCTCCAAAATGGCGGCAACAGATTTCAATGAGTTAAAATTGAACTGAATGATAAACTGATACCAGCGCTGGAAAGAGCACATTTACTTTAGTAACCTTGCAAAGTCTCAGCATATTAGGTGTTATATCAGCTCAGGAAATGTAAGATGAAATTTGACAAATTGAGAGACGTTTGTATGACTGGGGTATACGTCATACCCCCCAGTCATACAAACGTCTGTAAATTTTTCATTTTTCAACTTACATTTTCTCAGCTGATATCACACCTGATATGCTGAAACTTTGCAGGGTTACTAAAGTAAAAGTGTTCTTTCTTGTGCTGGTATACGTTTTTAATTTTAACTTATTTGAATTTTGGACCGCCATTTTGGAAAAGGGTCTATTTTTAGGCCGACATACTCGAGGCAACGAAAGAAACCACATCTAAAGTTCCTGTTATTTAGGATTAGAGCGGCTGTCCATGATCTACTAAACGGATTTTAGCCTTATGACAAATGTTAGCATACAAGATTCAGCACTAGTGCCTTCTCACTTCGAAACTTAGTAACCACATCTTGTTCAAGTCATCATTTATTGAGGAATTTACAAACCAAAACAAAAATGGGATTAGGTGATAAATATTTAGCTCAAAGCGAAGCTTTTGAAACAAAAATGAAAACTGAAATGTAAAGAACAAGGACGAAATTTAAGCGTACGTGGTTTATCATTTGTCCACAGATCTTCTTTACCCCAAGGTTATTTTGGGAAAACCAGCAAAAGATTCGACAAAAAACTCGACACAAAACTCAGCAAAAAAAAAAAAACTCGAAACAAAGTCGACATAAATGTCGTGAAAACTTGTCGACAAAAATGTTGGACGATTAACATCGAAAAGAAAGTTGACAACAAAGTTCACAAAAAGTCCAAAATATTCAGCAAAAAGCCTGGGAAAAAAAACTAAAAGAAAGATGACTAAAAGGTCGGAACACAGATGTCGGCAAAAGTAGACAAAACAAGACGCCTATGGGCGTTAACGCGGGATGAGTTGGTGTCTGTTTAGCAGAGGGGGGGGGGGGGGGGGTATGGGAAATATGGGAAAAAATTCGTTTGCAGGGTCTGAAAAAACGAAATAAATTAATTGTTTGCAAACGTGATAGGGTAAAAAAAAATGTTTGCGGAGAGGTCAGGTAAGATATCAAAAAATATTATTTCCAAAACTGAAATTAAAAAAATTAAGTAACAAATTGAAGTATTGGTATAAAAATTAACACCATTTGGACACTGCAAAGTGGCAATAATGGGGTTGACAAGCTTGCGCAACTCTCATGTGCGTGTTTTAGCCTAAATAAAAGTTTTGCCCTCACGGGTATGTCTATTAGAGAACATCCTTTTCTCTATGAAATAATCGGTGTTCCCTGTAAATTTTCTTTTAACGCTGGATTTTCTTATTAAATACCATTTATGATTTGGAGGATTTGAACCATTCAGGCTTCCGCAATTTGTCATACCGTTTATCAGTTTGCCAGTCCAGCAAGTCAGTTCTGAGATGAGTTAAACTTGGTTCGTCGGAACACTGTATTTGGCGTTGAGACTTTGACCAAGGGGCGAAAAAACGCGGCTCTATTGTTTAAATGATTGCAGAGGTTTGTGTTGGTGATGAGACTCCGGATGCAAGCCAAGCGTCGTTTTTCAATTTTAGTTTCGTGGGATTTGTAACGAATAAACTCTTACATCAATGGAAACCTAAAAAGAATAGTCTTTTTTTTTGGGGGGGGGGGGGGGGTTGTTAAAAAGTTATGATACCAGTGTACTAAAACGTATATTTAAGTGTCTTTAGCCACGGATGGTGAGATTGCAACTTAAAAAAAGGCCAATTTTTTTAGTCCTACCCCTTGTGTTTTGAAAAGTTGATAAAAAGTGGATAATGGTTTGTCCTCCCTTTGAGAAAATCATTTGATATTTTTCCATTTGTGTTCTATATACAAGCATTACGCAAATGAGAAGAGGTATTTACTTTTCGCTGAAAAACACTTGAAAATCCCCATCGACATAACCCGTTTAAGAAAGACCAGGAGATTGTTCGAATGGGAGCGTGTTAGAATTTGGTGTTGGACGTCCACTAAGTTACAATTGACTCAGAGGCAAATCATTTAGCTTGGACGAGGGCTTAGATCAAACACAACCTCTCTTCATTTCTGCTCTCGTTGCATCCAATCTTTACAATTTGTCCAAGATCAGAATTGAACATCTCTAGCTTCGAATGTCGTTATTTTTAAAGATATTAAATAGTAGAACAACATAAGACGAGGCTGGTGTAACCTGTGTTACATTCATTCCAGAGAGCAAAGGAAAACGATCAGAAACCAGGGCGTATGGATTATTTAAGATCAAAACTGGCACAAGAAGAATCTTAATGTTGTTGTCCAAAATATTGCCACAGGAAAATACGTTCCACTGGCAAGCTATAGTCTGCAGAACAGGCGTTATTTTATTCTTTTTGTTGTTGTTGTTGTTGTTTTTGTTTTGCGTTATTCAAGCGGGCAGAGGCAAGCTTGCCATAAGCGTGCCGTTCGTTTGAAAAACGCAAACAAATAAATAAATAAATAAAAATAACGCCTGTTCTACAGGCTAGTGTTGCTAAATAGCTGTATTTTATTTGATATTGACTGATAACATGTGTGCTCCCGGAAATGACTGCTACTCAAGTTACAGTGGTCGAAAACATTTTTTATTAATTTTAAAATCATTCTCATTAAATATGTTGCACAACTACCTTAAGGCTGGTTTCCATATGATCGCGGATCGCAGATCGCAGATCGCAATAAGTTCTGCGATCGTCTGCGATCATATGGAAACCAGCCTTTAGATAGAACATGGTTCTATCTTCTGCGATCGTCTGCGATCGCGATCGCAGGATCGCAGACGATCGCAGAAGTAGTTTCCATATGATCGCAGACGATCGCAGACCTTATTGCGATCTGCGATCTGCGATTATATGGAAACCAGCCTTTAGACCGAATAATAAAACGAAATTTAACAAGTGCATTATTCTATTTTCGTTGTATAGCTCTACGTACATATAATTTCTCGTGAGTAACAACAACCGAAACTCTCTGAAGTGTCACCATAAAAAATAAAGGAGTTCAAAGGCTGACTGATTTTATTCGAAAATAGGCCAGCCCAGTAAACCTTTTTTACTGATGCAATGTTTGACAAGTCATTAGCAAAATCAGCAAGACATAGGACAACCGAATTTTACAGGAATCCACATTATCAAACTTTAAGACCCCATGCTTGAAAGAACCATGAATATACTAAGGTGTGCCGAGCTCTACAGGATAAATGGGCATTTCAATTTAAAACTGGAATTTTAAAATTAGTTTTAAATTATTATTTTTATTTTTATTTTCATTTTTAGTTTTAATTTAATGTTTATTTCATTTAAATCCCTTTAAAATTTAGTGTTTAAACTTAAATAATGAGGATTCCTGTAAATATTTTCTTGCCCTTCATTTTATGTTTTGAATTATCTCAGTCGAAAAAATTGGTAGCCTAAGAAGAACGAAATCTAGCGGTGAAAACGCTCACTGATACACGAGATCATTGTAAAACATGGGTTAACGTTAAATCCTACATTGGTTCAGTGAGATACAGGAAAACAGGGTCCAGGAAATTACGCTAACCCAGCCTAATAAAAGGGCCTTCCTTTTTACATTCATGAAATGCTTACGCAAATCCAGGGTGCCAACGAATGATCGACGCACAAACTGTTGTCAGGCCACAGACGTGGAATTAACTACAACCAAACGTTTCACCTATAGATCTACTGTATGGTAAAGTAACTAAAGTTGTTTCATTTTCAAAGAGGAAAAAAGAGTTCCTTTATCGATGTTTGTTCACTCTCACTGTAGCCAAACGTCTCACACCCAAAGTAATCGTAGCAGTCGTAATCACCACTCGGTGGTCTTCACGCAATGTTATTTCGCAGCACTTGATGGGAATCTGATTATGGAATGTCAATGTTCAGGCTACGCCATTTTCGTCTTGAGATTTCAACACATTCGGTGTTGATTGTTAGCCAGTGATGTAGAGTGACGGCTGGCTGAAGAATCGTGCTGTTTAGTTTTCACTCGGATAAACTCTAGCTTTAAAAACTCCGTGAGACTTTAACCACAGAAAACACTCTAAAAGGAAAGAAGCGAAAAAGGAAATGATTGTAAGTCTGATTATTGTAAATTGATAATTAATGCATTGATACACCCATTAACGTTTAACTTTATAGCTACAGCATAGGAGTATAAGACGATCAAGAGTTTTGTTAGATTGATAGTATACCCAACTCACTGAGTGAAAAATTAATATATCATTTATTCACAAGGCTTGAATATATTTACATCTCATTTCTTTCAAACATGTTCTGCCAAACCATGAAACTATTTTGGGCCATTTTCCAGACGCTCTCCCAATTCAGACGAAAAGCGGCACAAATCTCTACCCTACTCCAATACTAGCTCACTGGAAAACAAACCTCTTTTAACACTAAAATTACCCCCGTATTTTCTCGATTTAACGGCCGGCCTCGTATAAACGTCGGGTCAAAACTGCTAATTTTTAAATAAACACCGGGAGCGTTTGATCGAGGTGCCTGTGTTTATTTGCGGTCCAGCATGTTCTCTTGAATTGCACTGCTACGACATACTAGTACGTTATGCCTCTTAATTTACTAATTTCAATAAATGTTTAAAGAAAACTGGCGTAACATAGCTAGAATGGATGTTGTACAACAAACAAAAACATACCAATGTTCGTTCGTGTCGTATTACTGAAAAGCGTTCCTTCTTGTGTTATGCGTCCTTTGGGAAGCTTTCCCAGGCCGATGTTCTTTCAACACAGCTGTGCCTTGAAGGTGCCTTGATTCTTGTTTATGTTTTGTTTGTTACAAAACTTGATTGCAACATACACTCGCCTTATGTAATGCGGTAACTTTAGGTAATGGTTTGTCAAGGCGAGACGAAGGGAAAAATCGTCCTGCCTTATGGCAAACTGCCCCTGGGTCTCCGAGGATGGTAATAAGAAAATAGCCTGAAAAAAATGCCAGAAGACTGTACTTTATCCATAAAGCCCGGACCTCGATTCAGGAACGCCAACTTTCAAAGGCGGGACCAAAACTGCTGATTTTGTAATAAACACCGGGTACGTTTAATCGAAAAATACGGTATCTAAACTTGCTATAATACTCTTCTCAAAATCCAATGAAACAAGAGTCACACTCTTTTGAGCTGCGCATACCTTATAGTTAAATAAGTGAGGAAGTACAATGATGGCGATAACCGCTCACTAATTCCTTCATGATAGTTCACATTAGCAAAAAAACACTCATCCGTGATCTTTCGTCAGCTTTCCCTCGTGTTTCTATGATAGTAACTCCGCGGATAGTTGAGGTAGTCATACCAATCTGGAGTAGTCTTCCCTGAAAAGGAGGAGAAGAATAGTCTGTATTTTTCCAATACATTTCCAAAATTTTAATAGGGCGGTTATGGAAGATAATTAAGGGGGGATATACTGTTAATGCAGTAAAAGAATTTGATACTTTTTTAAAAAAATTTCCCTGAGACTGATAGGCTTGTATTCATTGATCACACTTCAGAATAGGAACTACCAACTCAAGAACTACAAGAAACTATTTGGTTGAATAACAAGTTCAACAAGCTAAGAAAAAGTGCCGCTCAGAAAAACGAACGTCCAGGGAACATATCGCAGATGTATGGTCAACTCAACGGCCGGAAGATGACAACAAACCATAGCAACACACCTTGTAAATCTTGTTTGTTATCTCTAGGTTTACCAATGATGGATAGAAGCATCTCATTCAGTGTTCATGTAAAAGAAAAGGGATACTCTACAAGCCTAAAAAAATAATCAGATTTGTGTCAGTAAATTACGAACGAGTGCATACTTGATCGTTAACAGTTAACAGACTTTCATTCCTATAGAAGCAAATAAATGACGAGCAGAAGAAAAACACCAACAGGAAACGTGCTATTTAACCAGCTCCGGGCTTGATAACTCAGATTGGTGAAGAAACTGTTTGAACCTCTTGTTTGAATAAATCTACTCAGTATGAAGTCACGTGATTGGAGACTATTTCCCACCTTCCCGTATTTAATGCTATTTATCTATCACAGTTTAGCGTTTCATTCCATAAAAAGGCATGCTGCTGCCTTAATATTTCGGGTACTTAGTGACACTGCGAAGGAATGCAAGAATTAATCGACTAACGAAACTACGGCTTTCCATCTTGTGTCTGGGTAGAGCGTCCGAAGAAGTTATTGGAGGGGATAAACTTCGACACCTCATAGGAGAACTTGGATATCCTGCTTCCGAGTATTGCTCAGTGTCACTTCATTAAATAATACCTAATTCCCATTGGTTGGCCAAGATTATAGTATACCAGGAGATTTAATCATATGTTGTTCTGTAGTAGAGCAAAACACAAAGTAATCGGTGGGGCTTAGGTTCGACTCCTCATAAAAGGACTCGGATATCCTGATTCCGAGTAAACTCATTCATTCATTGGTATGACAGCATACCGTCAGATTTAATCACATGTAGCTCTGTGGTAAAGCATGTGAACTAGTAATCGGAAGGGATTAGGTTAGACTCCTTATAGGAGGGCTCGCGGTTATCTTGATTCCGAGTATAGTCCAATGTCATTTCAATGAATAACACATTATTCTCATTCATTAACAAGGATCTAGCATATCATCAGATAGTAGCTCTGATCACACTTCAACTCCTCATAGAAGGACTTGCAATTGGATATTCTGCTTACGGCTATATATCGCTCAGTGTCATTTCACTGAACAATAATACATCAACGCCATTCATTCACCAGGATTAAAGTATACCATGAGATTTAATCACACGTAGCTGAATTGTAAAGCGTCCGAACTACTAGTAGGAAGGGCTTCTGTTCGACTCCTTATAGGAGTACTCGGATATCCTATTTCCGAATACAGCTCAATGTCAGTAATCAGAAGAAGTTCTGTTTGACTCCTAATATAGGAGTACTCGGATATCCTATTTCCGAGTTTTGCTCAGTGTCAGAAATCGGAAGAGCTTCTCTTTGACTCCTTACAGGACTACTAGAATATCCTATTACCAAATATATCTCAATATCAGTAATCGGAAGGGCTTATGTTGAACTCCTTCTATAGGAATACTCGAATATCCTGTTTCCGAGTGTAGATCAAGGTCAGTAATCAAAAAGGCTTCCCTTCGACTCCTTATAAGAGTACTTGGATATCGTGTTTGCGAGTATACCTGAGTGTCAGTAATCGAAAGGGCTTCTGTTCGACTCCTCATAGGAGTACTTGTATATCCTGTTTGCGAGTGTACCTCAGTGTCAGTAATCGAAATGGCTTCTGTTCGATTCCTTATAGGAGTACTCGGATATCCTGTTTACGAGTGAAGCTCAGTGTCAGTAATCGGAAGGGCTTCTGTTCAACTCCGTATAGGAGTACTCGGATATCCTGTTTGCGAGTGAAGCTCAGTGTCAGTAATCGGAAAGGCTTCTGTTTGATTCCTTATAGGAGTACTCGGATGTCCTATTACCGAGTGTAGCTCAGTGTCAGTAAACGGAAAGGCTTCTGTTTGACTCCTTATAGGAGTGCTCGGATATCCTGTTTGCGAGTGTAGCTCAGTGTCAGTAATCGAAAGGGCTTCTGTTCGACTCCTTATATAGGAGTACTCGGATATCCTATTTTCGAGTGTAGCTCAGTGTCAGTAATCGGAAGGGCTTCTGTTTGACTCCTTATAGGTCTACTTCGATATCCTGTTTGCGAGTGTAGCTCAGTGTCAGTAATCAAAAGGGCTTCTGTTCGACTCCTTATAGGAGTACTCGGATATCCTGTTTGCAAGTGTAGCTCAGTGTCAGTAATCGGAAGGGCTTCTCTTTGACTCGATATAAGAGTACTCGGATATCCTAGCTCAGTGTCAGTAATCGAAATGGCTTCTGTTCGACTCCTTATAGGAGTACTCCGATATCCTGTTTGCGAGTGTAGCTCAGTGTCAGTAATCGAAATGGCTTCTGTTCGATTCCTTATAGGAGTACTCGGATATCCTGTTTACGAGTGAAGCTCAGTGTCAGTAATCGGAAGGGCTTCTGTTCAACTCCGTAAAGGAGTACTCGGATATCCTATTGTCGAGTGTAGCTCAGTGTCAGTAAACGGAAAGGCTTCTGTTTGACTCCTTATAGGAGTACTCGAATATCCTGTTTGCGAGTGTTGCTCAGTGTCAGTAATCGAAATGGCTTCTGTTTGACTCCTTATATAGGAGTACTCGGATATCTAATTTCCGAGTGAAGCTCAGTGTCAGTAATCGGAAAGGCTTCTGTTTGATTCCTTATAAGAGTACTCGGATGTCCTATTTCCGAGTGTAGCTCAGTGTCAGTAATCGAAATGGCTTCTGTTCAACTCCGTATAGGAGTACTCTGATATCCTGTTTGCAAGCGTAGCTCAGTGTCAGTAATCGGAAGGGCTTCTCTTTGACTCGATATAAGAGTACTCGAATATCCTATATCCAAATTTTACCCAGTATCAGTAAACGGAAGAGCTTCTGTTTGACTCCTTATATAGGAGTACACGGATATCCTGTTTGCAAGTGTAGCTCAGTGTCAGTAATAAAAAGGGCTTCTGTTTGACTCCTTATACAAGAGTACTCGGATATCCTGTTTGCAAGTGTAGCTCAGTGTCAGTAATAAAAAGGGCTTCTGTTTGACTCCTTATACAAGAGTACTCGAATATCCTGTTTGCAAGTGTAGCTCAGTGTCAGTAATGGAAAGGGCTTCTGTTTGACTCCTTATACAAGAGTGCTCGGATATCCTTTTTGCAAGTGTAGCTCAGTGTCAGTAATAAAAAGGGCTTCTGTTTGACTCCTTATACAAGAGTACTCGGATATCCTGTTTGCAAATGTAGCTCAGTGTCAGTAATGGAAAGGGCTTCTGTTTGACTCCTTATAGGAGTACTCGGATATCCTGTTTGCGAGTGTAGCTCAGTGTCAGTAATCGAAAGGACTTCTGTATGACTCCTTATATAGGAGTACTCGGATATCCTATTTCCAAGTGTAGCTCACTGTCAGTAATTGGAAGGGCTTCTGTTTGACTCCTTATAGAAGTACTTGGATATCCTATTTGCGAGTGTAGCTCAGTGTCAGTAATCGAAAGGACTTCTGTATGACTCCTTATATAGGAGTACTCGGATATCCTATTTCCGAGTGTAGCTCAGTGTCAGTAATCAAAAGGGCTTCTGTTCGACTCCTTATATAGGAGTACTCGGATATCCTGTTTGCAAGTGTAGCTCAGTGTCAGTAATGGAAAGGGCTTCTGTTTGACTCTTTATGTAGGAGTACCCGGATATCCTGTTTGCGGGTGTAGCTCAGTGTCAGTAATGGAAAGGGCTTCTGTTTGACTCTTTATGTAGGAGTACCCGGATATCCTGTTTGCAAGTGTAGCTCAGTGTCAGTAATGGAAAGGGCTTCTGTTTGACTCTTTATGTAGGAGTACTCGGATATCCTGTTTGCGGGTGTAGCTCAGTGTCAGTTATCAAAACGGCGTTTGTTTCACTCTTTATATAGGAGTACTCTTGTATCCTGTTTGCGAGTGTAGCTGAGTGTCAGTAATCAAAAGGGCTTCCGTTTAACTCCTTTTATAGGAGTACTTGGATATCCTGTTTGCAAGTGTACCTTAGTGTTAGCAATCGGAAGAATTTCTGTTCGAATCCTTATTGGAGTACTTAAATATCGTGTTTCCGAGTGTACCTCAGTGTCAGTAATCGAAATGGCTTCTGTTCGACTCCTTATAGGAATACTTGGATATCCTGTTTGCGAGTGTAGCTCAGTGTCAGTAATCGAAATGGCTTTTTTGCGACTTCTTATAGGAGTACTTGGATATCGTGTTTGCAAGTGTAGCTTAGTGTCTGTAATCGGAAGGGCTTCTGTTCAACTCCGTATAGGAGTACTCGGATGTCCTGTTTGCGAGTAAAGCTCAGTGTCAGTAATCGGAGAGGCTTCTGTTTGATTCCTTATAAGACTACTCGGATGTCCTATTACCGAGTGTAGCTCAGTGTCAGTAAACGGAAAGGCTTCTGTTTGACTCCTTATAGGAGTACTCGGATATCCTATTTCCGAGTGTAGCTCAGTGTCAGTAATCGGAAGGGCTTCTGTTTGACTCCTTATAGGAGTACTCGGATATCCTGTTTGCGAGTGTAGCTCAGTGTCAGTAATCGAAAGGGCTTCTGTATGACTCCTTATATAGGAGTACTCGGATATCCTATTTTCGAGTGTAGCTCAGTGTCAGTAATCGGAAGGGCTTCTGTTTGACTCCTTATAGGTCTACTTCGATATCCTGTTTGCGAGTGTAGCTCAGTGTCAGTAATCAAAAGGGCTTCTGTTCGACTCCTTATAGGAGTACTCGGATATCCTGTTTGCAAGTGTAGCTCAGTGTCAGTAATCGGAAGGGCTTCTCTTTGACTCGATATAAGAGTACTCGGATATCCTAGCTCAGTGTCAGTAATCGAAATGGCTTCTGTTCGACTCCTTATAGGAGTACTCGGATATCCTGTTTGCGAGTGTAGCTCAGTGTCAGTAATCGAAATGGCTTCTGTTCGATTCCTTATAGGAGTACTCGGATATCCTGTTTACGAGTGAAGCTCAGTGTCAGTAATCGGAAGGGCTTCTGTTCAACTCCGTAAAGGAGTACTCGGATATCCTATTGTCGAGTGTAGCTCAGTGTCAGTAAACGGAAAGGCTTCTGTTTGACTCCTTATAGGAGTACTCGAATATCCTGTTTGCGAGTGTTGCTCAGTGTCAGTAATCGAAATGGCTTCTGTTTGACTCCTTATATAGGAGTACTCGGATATCTAATTTCCGAGTGAAGCTCAGTGTCAGTAATCGGAAAGGCTTCTGTTTGATTCCTTATAAGAGTACTCGGATGTCCTATTTCCGAGTGTAGCTCAGTGTCAGTAATCGAAATGGCTTCTGTTCAACTCCGTATAGGAGTACTCTGATATCCTGTTTGCAAGCGTAGCTCAGTGTCAGTAATCGGAAGGGCTTCTCTTTGACTCGATATAAGAGTACTCGAATATCCTATATCCAAATTTTACCCAGTATCAGTAAACGGAAGAGCTTCTGTTTGACTCCTTATATAGGAGTACACGGATATCCTGTTTGCAAGTGTAGCTCAGTGTCAGTAATAAAAAGGGCTTCTGTTTGACTCCTTATACAAGAGTACTCGGATATCCTGTTTGCAAGTGTAGCTCAGTGTCAGTAATAAAAAGGGCTTCTGTTTGACTCCTTATACAAGAGTACTCGAATATCCTGTTTGCAAGTGTAGCTCAGTGTCAGTAATGGAAAGGGCTTCTGTTTGACTCCTTATACAAGAGTGCTCGGATATCCTTTTTGCAAGTGTAGCTCAGTGTCAGTAATAAAAAGGGCTTCTGTTTGACTCCTTATACAAGAGTACTCGGATATCCTGTTTGCAAATGTAGCTCAGTGTCAGTAATGGAAAGGGCTTCTGTTTGACTCCTTATAGGAGTACTCGGATATCCTGTTTGCGAGTGTAGCTCAGTGTCAGTAATCGAAAGGACTTCTGTATGACTCCTTATATAGGAGTACTCGGATATCCTATTTCCAAGTGTAGCTCACTGTCAGTAATTGGAAGGGCTTCTGTTTGACTCCTTATAGAAGTACTTGGATATCCTATTTGCGAGTGTAGCTCAGTGTCAGTAATCGAAAGGACTTCTGTATGACTCCTTATATAGGAGTACTCGGATATCCTATTTCCGAGTGTAGCTCAGTGTCAGTAATCAAAAGGGCTTCTGTTCGACTCCTTATATAGGAGTACTCGGATATCCTGTTTGCAAGTGTAGCTCAGTGTCAGTAATGGAAAGGGCTTCTGTTTGACTCTTTATGTAGGAGTACCCGGATATCCTGTTTGCGGGTGTAGCTCAGTGTCAGTAATGGAAAGGGCTTCTGTTTGACTCTTTATGTAGGAGTACCCGGATATCCTGTTTGCAAGTGTAGCTCAGTGTCAGTAATGGAAAGGGCTTCTGTTTGACTCTTTATGTAGGAGTACTCGGATATCCTGTTTGCGGGTGTAGCTCAGTGTCAGTTATCAAAACGGCGTTTGTTTCACTCTTTATATAGGAGTACTCTTGTATCCTGTTTGCGAGTGTAGCTGAGTGTCAGTAATCAAAAGGGCTTCCGTTTAACTCCTTTTATAGGAGTACTTGGATATCCTGTTTGCAAGTGTACCTTAGTGTTAGCAATCGGAAGAATTTCTGTTCGAATCCTTATTGGAGTACTTAAATATCGTGTTTCCGAGTGTACCTCAGTGTCAGTAATCGAAATGGCTTCTGTTCGACTCCTTATAGGAATACTTGGATATCCTGTTTGCGAGTGTAGCTCAGTGTCAGTAATCGAAATGGCTTTTTTGCGACTTCTTATAGGAGTACTTGGATATCGTGTTTGCAAGTGTAGCTTAGTGTCTGTAATCGGAAGGGCTTCTGTTCAACTCCGTATAGGAGTACTCGGATGTCCTGTTTGCGAGTAAAGCTCAGTGTCAGTAATCGGAGAGGCTTCTGTTTGATTCCTTATAAGACTACTCGGATGTCCTATTACCGAGTGTAGCTCAGTGTCAGTAAACGGAAAGGCTTCTGTTTGACTCCTTATAGGAGTACTCGGATACCCTGTTTGCGAGTGTAGCTCAGTGTCAGTAATCGAAAGGGCTTTTGTATGACTCCTTATATAGCAGTACTCGGATATCCTATTTCCAAGTGTACCTCAGTGTCAGTTATCGGAAAGGCTTTTCTTTGACTCCTTATAGGAGTACTTGGATATCCTGTTTGCAAGTGTAGGTCAATGTCAGTAATCGGAAGGGCTTCTCTTTGACTAAATATAAGAGTACTCGGATATCCTATATCCAAATTTTACCCAGTTTCAGTAAACGGAAGTGCTTCTGTTTGACTCCTTATATAGGAGTACTCGGATATCCTGTTTCCAAGTGTAGCTCAGTGTCAGTAATGGAAAGGATTTGTGTTTGAATCTTTATATAGGAGTACTCGGATATCCTGTTTGCTGGTGTAGCTCAGTGTCACTTATCAAAACAGCGTTTGTTTCACTCTTCATATAGAAACAATCTTGTATCCTGTTTGCAAGTGTACCTTAGTGTCAGCAATCGGAAGGATTTCTGTTCGAATCCTTATAGGAGTACTTAAATATCGTGTTTGCGAAAGTACCTCAGTGTCAGTAATCGAAATGGCTTCTCTTCGACTCCTTATAGGAGTACTTGGATATCCTGTTGGCGAGTGTAGCTCAGTGTCAGTAATCGAAATGGCTTCTGTTCGACTCCTTATAGGAGGACTTGGATATCCTGTTTGCAAGTGTAGCTCAGTGTCAGTAATCGGAAGGGCTTCTGTTCAACTCCGTATAGGAGTACTCGGATATACTGTTTGCGAGTGAAGCTCAGTGTCACTAATCGGAAAGGCTTCTGTTTGATTCCTTATAAGAGTACTCGAATGTCCTATTACCGAGTGTAGCTCTGTGTCAGTAAACGGAGAGGCTTCTGTTTGAGTCCTTATAGAAGTACTCGGATATCCTGTTTGCGAGTGTAGCTCAGTGTAAGTAATCGAAAGGGCTTATGTATGACTCCTTATATAGGAGTACTCGGATATCCTATTTCCGAGTGTAGCTCAGTGTCAGTAATCGAAATGGCTTCTGTTCAACTCCGTATAGGAGTACTCGGATATCCTGTTCGCGAGTGTAGCTCAGTGTAAGTAATCGAAAGGGCTTATGTATGACTCCTTATATAGGAGTACTCGGATATCCTATTTCCGAGTGTAGCTCAGTGTCAGTAATCGAAAGGGCTTCTGTATGACTCCTTATATAGAAATACTCGGATTTCCTTTTTCCGAGTGTAGCTCAGTGTCAGTAATCGGAAGGGCTTCTGTTTGACTCCTTATAGGAGTACTAGGATATATCCTGTTTACAAGTGAAGCTCAGTGTCAGTAATCAAAAGCGCCTCTGTTAGACTCCTTATAGGAGTACTTGGATATCCTGTTTGCAAGTGTAGCTCAGTGTCAGTAATCGGAAGGGCTTTTCTTTGACTCGATATAAGAGTATTCGGATATCCTACATCCAAATTTTACCCAGTATCAGTAAACGGAAAAGCTTCTTTTTGACTCCTTATATAAGAGTACTCGGTTATCCTGTTTGGAAGTGTAGCTAAGTGTCAATAAACAGAAGGGCTTCTGTTTGACTCCTTTTATAAGAGTACACGGATATCCTGTTTGCAAGTGTAGCTCAGTGTCACTAATCAAAGGGGCTTCTCAATAACTCCTTATATAGGAGTACTCGGATATCCTATTTCCGAGTGTAGCTCAGTGTCAGTAATCGGAAGGGCTTCCGTTTGACTCCTTATAGGAGTACTTGGATATCCTGTTTCCGAGTGTAGCTAAGTGTCAGTAAACGGAAAGGCTCCTTTTTGACTTCTTATAGGAGTACTTGGATATCCTGTTTGCGAGTGTAGCTCAGTGTCAGTAATCGAAAGGGCTTCTGTATGACTCCTTATATAGGAGTACTCGGATATATATTATTTCCGAGTGTAACTCAGTGTCAGTAATCGGAAGGGCTTCTGTATGACTCCTTATAGGAGTACTCGGATATCCTGTTTGCAAGTGTAGTTCAGTGTCAGTAATCTGAAGGGCTTCTCTTTGACTCGAAATAAGAGTACTCGGATATCCTATCTACAAATTTTACCCAGTATCAGTAAACGGAAGGGCTTCTGTTTGAATCCTTATATAGGAGTACTCGGATATCCTGTTCGCAAGTGTAGTTCAGTGTCAGTAATGGAAAGGGCTTCTGTTTGACTCTTTATATAGGAGTACTAGGATATCCTCTTTCCGAGTGTAGCTCAGTGTCGGTAATCGAAAGGGCTTCTGTTTTACTCCTTATATAGGAGCAACGGAGTATCCTGTTTGCAAGTGTAGCTCAGTGTCAGTAATCGGAAGGGCTTCGGTTTGACTCCTTATATAGGAGTACTGAGATATCCTGTTCTTGAGTGTAGCTAAGTGTCAGTAATGGAAAGGGCTTCTGTTTAACTCCTTATATAGGAGTACTCGGATATCCTGTTTGCGAGTGTAGCTCAAGGTCAATAATGGAAAAGGTTTCTGTTTGACACTTTATATAGGAGTACTGGGATATCCTGTTTGCGAGTGTAGCTCAAAGTTAGTAATCGGAAGGGCTTCTGTTTGACTCCTTATATAGGAGCACTAGGATATCCTGTTTGCAAGTGTAGGTCACTGTCAGTACTGGAAAGGGGCTCTGTTTGACTCCTTATATAGGAGTACTGAAATATCCTGTTTGCGAGTGTAGCTCAGTGTCAGTAATAGAAAAGGCTTCTGTTTGACTCCTTATATAGGAGTACTGAAATATCCTGTTTGCGAGTGTAGCTCAGTGTCAGTAATGGAAAGGGCTTCTGTTTAACTCTTTATATAGGAGTAATGGGATAACCTGTTTGCAAGTGTACCTTAGTGTCAGTAATAGAAAAGGCTTCTGTTGACTCCTTATATATTAGTATTAGGATATCCTTTTTGCGAGTGTAGTTCAGTGTCTGTAATGGAAATGGCTTCTGTTGGACTCCTTATATAGGAGTACTAGGATATTCTGTTTACAAGTGTAGCTCAGTTTCAAGAATCGGAAGGGCTTCGGTTGGACTCCTTATATAAGAGTACTGGGATTTCCTGTTTGCGAGTGTAGCTCAAAGTTAGTAATAAGAAGGGCTTCTGTTTAAGTCCTTATATAGGAGTACTGGGATATCCTGTTTGCGAGTGTAGCTCAGCGTCAGTAATGGAAAGGGCATCTGTTTGACTTCTTATATAGGAGTACTGGGATATCCTGTTTGCGAGTGTAGCTTAAAGTCAATAATTGAAAGGGCTTCTGTTTGACTCGCTATATAGGACTACTTAGATATTCTGTTTCCGATTATAGCTCAGTGTCGGTAATGGAAAGGGCTTCTGTTGACTCCTTATATAGGAGTACTGGGATATCCTGTTTGCGAGTGTAGCTCAGCGTCAGTAATGGAAAGAGCTTCTGTTTGACTCCTTATATAGGAGTACTGGGATATCCTGTTTGCGAGTGTAGCTCAAAGTCAATAATTGAAAGGGCTTCTGTTTGACTCTCTATATAGGACTACTTAGATATTCTGTTTCCGATTATAGCTCAGTGTCGGTAATGGAAAGGGCTTCTGTTGACTCCTTATAAAGGAGTACTGGGATATCCTGTTTGCGAGTGTAGCTCAGCGTCAGTAATGGAAAGAGCTTCTGTTTGACTCCTTATATAGGAGTACTGGGATATCCTGTTTGCGAGTGTAGCTCAAAGTCAATAATTGAAAGGGCTTCTGTTTGACTCTCTATATAGGACTACTTAGATATTCTGTTTCCGATTATAGCTCAGTGTCGGTAATGGAAAAGGCTTCTGTTGACTCCTTATATAGGAGTACTCGGATATCTGTTTGCGAGTGTAGCTCAGTGTCAGTAATGGAAAGGGCTTCTGTTTGACTCCTTATATAGGAGTAAAAAGATATCCTTTTTGCGAGTGTAGCTCAGTGTCAGTAATGGAAAGGGCTTTTGTTTGACTTCTTATATAGGAGTACTGGGATATCCTTTTTGCGAGTGTAGCTCAGTGTCGGTAATGGAAAAGGCTTCTCTTCTAATTCTTATATAAGAGTACTTGGATATCCTGTTTGCGAGTGTAGCTCAGTATCAGTAATCGGTAGGGTTTTGGTTTGACTTCCTATATAGGAGTACTGGGATATCCTGTTTGCGAGTGTAGCTCAGTGTCGGTAATGGAAAGGGCTTCTCTTTGACTTCTTATATAGGAGTACTCGGATATCCTGTTTGCGTGTGTAGCTCAGTGTCAGTAATAGAAAGGGCTTCTGTTTGACTCCTTATATAAGAGTACTCGGATATCCGCTTTGCGAGTGTAGCTCAGTGTCAGTAATGGAAAAGGTTTCTGTTTGACTCTTTATATAGGAGTACTAGGATATCCTGTTTGCAAGTGTAGCTCAGTGTCAATAACGGAAGGGGCTTCTGTTTGACACGTACTTTAAATAGGAGTACTAGGATATCTGTTTGCGAGTGTAGCTCAGTGTCAGTAATCGGAAGGGCTTCTGTTTGACTCCTTATATAGGAGTACTGGGATATCCTGTTTGCGAGTGTAGCCAGTGTCATTAATGAAAAGGGCTCCATTTTGATTCCTTTTATAGCAGTACTTGGATATCCCGTTTGCGAATGTAGCTCAGTGTCGGTAATGGAAAGGGCTTGTTTTTGACTCCTTATATAGGAGTACTCGGACATCCTGTTTGCGAGTGTAGCTCAGTATGAGTAATCGGAAGGGCTTTTGTTTGACTCCTTATATAGGAGTACTCGGATATCCTGTTTGCGAGTGTAGCCAGTGTCAGTAATGGAAAGGGCTTCTGTTTGACTCCTTATATAGAAGTACTGGGATATCCTGTTTGCGAGTGTAGCTCAGTGTCAGTAATAGAAAAAGTTTCTTTTTGACTCCTTATATAGGAGTACTCGGATATCCTGTTTGCGTGTGTAGCCAGTGTCAGTAATGAAAACTGCTTCTGTTTGACTCCTTTTATAAGAGTACTTGGATATCCGGTTTGTGAGTGTAGCTCAGTGTCAGTAATTGGAAGGGCTTCTGTTTGACTCCTTTTATAGGAGTACTGGGATATCTGGTTGGGAGTGTAGCTCAGTGTCATTAATCGGAAGGGCTTCTTTTTGACTCCTTATATAGGAGTTCTTTTTATATCCTGTTTGCGAGTGTAGCCAGTGTCAGTAAGGAAAAGGGCTTCTGTTAGACTCCTTTTATAGGAGTACTGGCATATCCGGTTTGCGAGTGTAGCTCAGTGTCAGTAATGGAAAAGGTTTCATTTTGACTCTTTATATAGAAGTACTGGGATATCCTGTTTGCGATTGTAGCTCTGTGTCAGTAATGGAAAGGGCTTCTGTTTGACTCCTTATATAGGAGTACTGGAATATCCTGTTTGCGAGTGTAGCTCAGTGTCGGTAATGGATAGGGATTCTGTTTGACTCCTTATATAGGAGTACTGGGATATCCTGTTTGCGAGTGTAGCCAAGTGTGGGTAATGGATAGGGCTTCTGTTTGACTACTTATATAGTAGTACTCGGATATCCTGTTTAGAAGTGTCGCTCAGTGTTAGTAATGGAAAGGGCTTCTGTTTGACTCCTTATATAGGAGTACTGGGATATCCTGTTTGCGAGTGTAGCTCAGTGTCGGTAATGGTAAGGGCTTCTTTTTGATTTTTTATATAGGAGTACTGGGATACCCTTTTTGCGAGTGTAGCCCAGTGTCAGTAATGGAAAAGGTTTTTGTTTTATTCCTTATATATGAGTACTCGGATATCCTGTTTGCGAGTGTAGCTCAGTGTCAGTAATGGAAAAGGTTTCTGTTTGATTCCTTATATATGAGTACTTGGATATCCTCTTTCCGAGTGTAGCTTAGTGTCCAGTACGGGAAAGGGCTTCTGTTTGACTCCTTATATAGGAGTACTGGGATATCCGGTTTGGGAATGTATCTCAGTGTCACTAATGGAAAAGGTTTCTGTTTGGCTCCTTATATAGGAGTACCTGGATATCCTCTTTCCGAGTGTAGCTTAGTGTCAGTACGGGAAAGGGCTTCTGTTTGACTCCTTATTTAGTAGTATTGGGATATCCTGTTTGCGAGTGTAGTAAGTGTCAGTAATGAAAAGGGCTTTTGTTTAACTCCTTTTATAGGAGTACTGGGATATCCGGTTTGCGAGTGTAGCTCAGTGTCAGTAATGGAAAAGGTTTCTGTTTGACGCCTTATATAGGAGTACTCGGATATCCTGTTTGCGAGTGTAGCTCAGTGTCAGTAATGAAAAGGGCAGCTGTTTGACTCCTTATATAGGAGTGCCGGGATATCCTGTGTGCGAGTGTAGCTCATGCAGTGTCAGTAATTGGAAGGGCTTCTGTTTGACCCCATATATATTAGTACTCGGATATCCTGTTTGCAAGTGTAGTTCAGTGTCAGTAATGGAAAGGACTTCTGTTTTACTTCTTATATAGCAGTACTCGTATATCTTGTGTGCGAGGGTAGGTCATGCAGTGTCAGTAATCGGAAGGGCTTCTGTTTTACTCCTTATATAGGAGTACTCGGATATCCTGTTTTCGAGTGTAGCTCAGTGTCAGTAATGGAAAAAGTTTCTGATTGACTCCTTATATAGGAGTACTCGGATATCTGTTTGCGAGTGTAGCTCAGTGTCAGTAATCGGAAGGGCTTCTGTTTGACTCCTTATATAGGAGTACTGGGATATCCGGTTTGCAAGTGTAGTTTAGTGTCAGTAATGGAAAAGGTTTCTGTTTGACTCCTTATATAGGAGTACTCGGATATCTGTTTGCGAGTGTACCTCAGTGTCAGTAATCGGAAGGGCTTTTGTTTGACTCCTTATATATGAGTATTAGGATATCCTGTTTGCGAGTGTAGCTCAGTGTCAGTAATCGGAAGGTCTTCTGTTTGACTCCTTATATAGGAGTACTGGGATATCCTGTTTTCAAGTGTAGCTTCGTGTCAGTAATGGAAAAGGTTTCTGTTTGACTCCTTATATAGGAGTACTCGGATATCTGTTTGCGAGTGTAGCTCAGTGTCACTAATCGGAAGGGCTTCTGTTTGACACCTTATATAGGAGTATTCGGATATCCTGTTTGCGAGTGTAGCTCAGTGTGACAATTCGGAAGGGCTTCTGTTTGACTCTTTATATAGGAGTACTTGGATATCCTGTTTGCGAGTCTAGCTTAGTGTCAATAATGGAAAGGGCTTCTGTTTGACTCCTTATATAGGAGTACTTTGATATCCTGTTTGTGAGTGTAGCCAGTGTCAGTAATGAAAAGGGCTTCTGTTTGACTCCTTTTATAGGAGTACTGGGATATCCGGTTTGTGAGTGTAGCTCAGTGTCAGTAATGGAAAGGGCTTCTGTTTGACTCCTTATATAGGAGTACTAGGATATCCTGTTTACGATTGTAGCTCCGTGTCAGTAATGGAAAAGGTTTCTGTTTAACTTCTTATATAGGAGTACTGGGATATCTGGTTTGCGAGTGTAGCTCAGTGTCAGTAATGGAAAGGGTTTCTGTTTGACTCTTTATATAGGAGTACTGGGATATCTTGTTTGCGATTGTAGCTCCGTGTCAGTAATGGAAAGGGCTTCTGTTTGACTCCTTATATAGGAGTACTGGGATATCCTGTTTGCGAGTGTAGCTCAGTGTCAGTAATCGGAAGGGCTTTTGTTTGACTCCTTATATAAGAGTACTAGGATATCTGTTTGCGAGTGTAGCTCAGTGTCAGTACTGGAAAAAGTTTCTGATTGACTCCTTATATAGGAGTACTCGGATATCTGTTTGCGAGTGTAGCTCAGTGTCAGTAATCGGAAGGGCTTTTGTTTGAATCCTTATATAGGAGTACTAGGATATCCTGTTTACGAGTGTAGCTCAGTGTCAGTAATCGGAACGGCTTCTTTTTGACTCCTTATATAGGAGTACTGGGATATCCGGTTTGCAAGTGTAGCTTAGTGTCACTAATCGGAAGGGCTTTTGTTTGACTCCTTATATAGGAGTACTAGGATATCTGTTTGCAAGTGTAGCTTAGTGTCAGTAATGGAAAAGGTTTCTGTTTGACTCCTTATATAGGAGTACTCGGATATCTGTTTGCGAGTGTAGCTCAGTGTCAGTAATGGAAAGGGCTTCTGTTTGACTCCTTATATAGGAGTACTAGGATATCCTGTTTGCGATTGTAGCTCCGTGTCAGTAATGGAAAGGGCTTCTGTTTGACCCCTTATATAGGAGTACTGGGATATCCTGTTTGCGAGTGTAGCTCAGTGTCAGTAATGGAAAACCTTCTGTTTGACTCCTTATATAGGAGTACTGGGATATCCTGTTTGCGAGTGTAGCCAAGTGTGGGTAATGGATAGGGTTCTGTTTGACTACTTATATAGTAGTACTCGGATATCCTGTTTGGAAGTGTCGCTCAGTGCCGGTAATGGTAAAGGGCTTCTTTTTGGCTCTTTATATAGGAGTACCTGGATATCCTCTTTCCGAGTGTAGCTCAGTGTCAGTACGGGAAAGGGCTTCTGTTTGACTCCTTATATAGGAGTACTCGGATATCCTGTTTGCGAGTGTAGCCAGTGTCAGTAATGGAAAGGGCTTCTGTTTGACTCCTTATATAGGAGTACTGGGATAACCTGTTTGCAAGTGTAGCTTAGTGTCAGTACGGGAAAGGGCTTCTGTTTGACTCCTTATTTAGTAGTATTGGGATATCCTGTTTGCGAGTGTAGTAAGTGTCAGGAATGAAAAGGGCTTTTGTTTGACTCCTTTTATAGGAGTACTCGGATATCCTGTTTGCGAGTGTAGCTCAGTGTCACTTATGAAAAGGGCAGCTGTTTGACTCCTTATATAGGAGTGCCGGGATATCCTGTGTGCGAGTGTAGCTCATGCAGTGTCAGTAATTGGAAGGGCGTCTGTTTGACCCCATATATATTAGTACTCGGATATCCTGTTTGCAAGTGTAGTTCAGTGTCAGTAATGGAAAGGACTTCTGTTTTACTTCTTATATAGCAGTACTCGTATATCTTGTGTGCGAGTGTAGGTCATGCAGTGTCAGTAATCGGAAGGGCTTCTGTTTTACTCCTTATATAGGAGTACTCGGATATCCTGTTTTCGAGTGTAGCTCAGTGTCAGTAATCATAAGGGCTTCTCTTTGACTCCTTATTTAGGAGTACTGGGATATCCTGTTTGGGAGTGTAGCTCAGTGTCAGTCTTGAAAAAGTTTCTGATTGACTCCTTATATAGGAGTACTCGGATATCTGTTTGCAAGTGTAGCTCAGTGTCAGTAATCGGAAGGGCTTCTGTTTGACTCCTTATATAGGAGTACTGGGATATCCGGTTTGCAAGTGTAGTTAAGTGTCAGTAATGGAAAAGGTTTCTGTTTGACTCCTTATATAGGAGTACTCGGATATCTGTTTGCGAGTGTAGCTCAGTGTCACTAATCGGAAGGTCTTCTGTTTGACTCCTTATATAGGAGTATTCGGATATCCTGTTTGCCAGTGTAGCTCAGTGTGAGAATTCGGAAGGGCTTCTGTTTGACTCTTTATATAGGAGTACTTGGATATCCTTTTTGCGAGTGTAACTCAGTGTCAGTAATTGGAAGGGCTTCTGTTTGACTCTTTATATAGGAGTACTTGGATATCCTGTTTGCGAGTCTAGCTTAGTGTCAATAATGGAAAGGGCTTCTGTTTGACTCCTTATATAGGGGTACTTTGATATCCTGTTTGCGAAGGTATACAGTGTCAGTAATGAAAAGGGCTTCTGTTTGACTCTTTTTATAGGAGTACTGGGATATCCGGTTTGCGAGTGTAGCTCAGTGTCAGTAATGGAAAGGGCTTCTGTTTGACTCCTTATATAGGAGTACTGGGATATCCTGTTTGCCATTGTAGCTCCGTGTCAGTAATGGAAAAGGTTTCTGTTTAACTTCTTATATAGGAGCACTGGGATATCCGCTTTGCGAGTGTAGCTCAGTGTCAGTAATGGAAAGGGTTTCTGTTTGACTCTTTATATAGGAGTACTGGGATATCCTGTTTGCGATTGTAGCTCCGTGTCAGTAATGGAAAGGGCTTCTGTTTGACTCCTTATATAGGAGTACTGGGATATCCTGTTTGCGAGTGTTGCTCAGTGTCAGTAATGGAAAACCTTCTGTTTGACTCCTTATATAGGAGTACTGGGATATCATGTTTGCGAGTGTAGCCAAGTGTGGGTAATGGATAGGGTTCTGTTTGACTACTTATATAGTAGTACTCGGATATCCTGTTTGGAAGTGTCGCTCAGTGTCGGTAATGGTAAGGGCTTGTTTTTGACTCCTTATATAGGAGTACCTGGATATCCTCTTTCCGAGTGTAGCTCAGTGTCAGTACGGG